>NC_059139.1:15423712-15726742 GCF_020740605.2 Lemur catta | reverse complement strand
CATGGTCCACAGTGGGAAGAGAAACATGAGACTGACCTGCCCTAATGGTCCAAATCTTTGTCTTTAATTAATTACTATGATAGTCTCCCGTGACTGCTTTATAAAATTATGATGTGTTACTCCAAGCTTGAGCTTCTTTAGGATGTCCCAGAGAAGAATTGATCTTATTGTTGACTTTTTTTATGCTGTGGTTTTACTTTGCTTTAATTTTCCATCATTTCAAACAATCTGTGTTTAATTTTAATATGTGAGTACTTTTCAGACACTTTATAGCTTCTGTTCTAATACACTGAGTGGCTTTGTTCTTCAAAAAACAGAGGTACCTTCTTTCATTTTCATCTAATTGTGGGAGAGAGGGAATGACTACAAATTAGAATATGTCCCCTAGAATTACTACAGGGAGGGATAAGAGAACAGAAGAATGCAATAGGGTCATGAATGATGGGTCATTTCGAGCTAATCACCAGCAAATTACCCTTAAATTAGGTTCAGAGTAAATTAACTGTGACTCTGCTAAAAATGTGTATAGCATTGTCTTTGGCTTCTTTCCACTGAAGTTTATCCCCACGATTCTCTCATAGAATTGTTTTTAAAATTCTATTTTTCTTGATTATGAAATAAATTCAAATTTATACCAAATACCTATTTATGAAGTGGCTAATATAGAATATGAAATTTATGTTAATCCTTCAGAGATTTCTGCTTTTAAAAAACATGCATTCTGTTCCATTCATTTTCAATATCCATAAAAATATTATTGACATAATATTAGCATTATGTTTTAAAAAATGAAATATATGTGACACTTTTGAATGCAAAATTATTAAAAGAATACCAGTTACCTCTCTTGAGGGCAAGTGTGTGCCAGTATTGCTGGGCACTTTAGGTGCTGTATTTCTAATCTACTCAGCACTATTGCAAGACAAGAGTTGTCGTTCCTAGTTAACAAAGAGGAAACTAAAGTTTAGAGAGGTTGGCTATAATATCTAGCTATTTAGCTAATAAATTACACAGCTAGGCTCCAAATCTAGTGCTATATAGCCAAGAAACTGAATCTCACCATAGTGTAGTAGCATTTAAATAAATTTATGTAAAACATCAGGAGTCACTACAACTTTATTTTATTTTTGTGGACAGGGTTCTGATTAAATATATCAATCTATCAGCAATGCATTTTAAGAGTGAAATTGCTTTACCCTAAAAGCATTTATACAGATAAACATTTATAGAGAAAAGAACCCTGCAATTTTCATTCCAGCATCGATTAGCAGCCAAGATTCCTCGAAAACATGACCTAATCTTCCAGTCTCAGTTTCCATATATTTAAAAGAAATAACAGTATCTATTCATGCAAGCTGTAATTTTAGAAATCAAAATTCGGTGATAAATATGCAAACTCTTTAAAATCCATCAAGCCCCATCCAAATGCCCATCATTATTAAAACTTAGGGCACACATCAATTAAAAAAAGCATATTTAAGTCAATGCATTTTAATTATTTAAATGAAAAGAGGAATCTAAAATAAATAGAAGTGGAAGTAGCAGCATAAGTAATAATTATATTTTGGCAGTGTGCTGTGTTAATGATTGGGCTTCTTTCCCAAGATACTTTCCTACCAGTCTATTTAATATGCAGGAAATGTGAAAGCCAAAGGAAACGTGTAAAATATTGAAACATACACACATATGCACAGGGTTGGAAATATTTCCAAAAGAAACGTCATTATCTTATTTTTAATTTGATCCAGAAAGTAAAAAACAAAAAATAAAAATAATAATAATCTTGCTTTGAGTTGAGCAGCTGGGATCATGGATTAATAAAGTAAAATCATCCAAAATGTTAAATTAAAAAGTTAAAGGGAAGTCGCAAATAGTCATATGTTCACAAATTTGGAGATAAAATAATGAAAACTGGTAAGTCATTTAAGAGAAGTGATACAAAAGTGGCAAAATAATATAAAGTCACACTTTAAAAACAGAAAGTATGACCCCGTATTTACTTTGTTCTCTGGACAAAAGCCATATAATAACTGAAATCTGGCTTATCAAATAAAGAAACTGATTTTTTTGCATTTTTATCAGCTCAATGATTCCAAATGAAAATGTTTATTTTTCATTTTGGGAACAGTAATTTTAAACTAGACTGTAACATTTGTTTCTTATGAAATTTGTACTTTGCTTTCAAAGCATCATTTTGCAACCAGTCTTTTTCTTTAAAGCCCATGAATTACTGTTGTCACCTGTTTTATTGTCATGCAAAGATGCATCCATTATTGGTAATATTTAACACAATATTACTATATCAGAAGAGACTGTTTTTTTCTTTTTTACCCATGATATGTTTTCAGCTGACCAGAAACCTTTTGAATTTTCTCTTCCAATAAATACATTTCCCAAGATAAAGAAAGTACTGCAGTATGAATCAGTCCAACAGTAAAATGCCTAAAGGAAGTGTTGTTGATTGAGCATTGATCAATCAACAGGTCAATGTATGCATATTGAAGGCATGCATTCACCTGGTAAAAAAAATAATTTATTGGGAATGTTCCTCTTATATGCCCAGACATACATTTGTTTACACAGATTTATAGCTGAGTCATGTTAGAGCCAAGTAATAAATTTCAACAGATGCCTATTCATTGCTAAAATTGTGTGATACAACTTGGCTAAAACAGGTTTATGGAATGATTTGTCCAAAGAGTAAAATGTTAACAGCCTATTTTCTTTACCTGTTTATTTCTACTAAAAAAACAATAACAAAATTCCTCTAATACTTCTTTCCAATAGCATATTTATTTGTATGCACTAATAAAACAAAATACAGGATCAAATCTGTGTTTTTATGGGAAGAATTATACTACTAAAGAGACTAGTTAAAAAAAATAATTCAAACTAGGCAGGTTTCTTTATTACATCACCCCAAGCAAAATGTTTGCTTTTAAGGAATAAGATTTTAAAAATCAGTAAAATAATTCAAACTAAAATAAAGATGCTGAATGAGATTGGATTGGCCTCATGAGAGAATAATCTGGATCTTAAAACACATTAAAATATTTTGATAACTAATAAATGTTAAAGTGCATATTGGCATGTTACAGCAAAGTAAAAATGGAGACATCATAATTTAATATCCTGATCCTAACATAGTGCACATGCTTTGTAAGTATTTGTTGAACCAAACTTATATAAATTATAATAATCCGGTTCTGTCTTTCTTCTCACAATATTTTTTTGTTTTTTCTATGCTTTTTTTCTCTTTTGATTTTTATGCTGGCTTCTCCATTTCTCACCTCTGACATTTTTCCTTGTTCAGTTTCATTTCCTTGAGATGGGTCATGAATTTTATTATCTCTTCAAGTATATACTTACACCCTTTGGGAATTAGAGCATTCCTCATAAGGCATATAAATTATAGTTATCTAAAATATCTAGATTATGTTTTCTTTAAATTTCCATTCCAATAGATAGGATCATTTTATTTAGTTTCTTGTAATTCCCTTGCTATAATGTCACTGCTTGCTAAACACAAAATATAATGGGGGAAAATATTTGAAATTTTGAATGCCCTGGAAAAGTTTGAATCCTGGTTATAATTTATAATAATGAACTATTAAACAATGATGTAATATGTGTATAACAAAATATTCTGAAATGATAAAATATACTAACATGGCATTAAACAACCTCAGTTACTGACAGTTTGCCCAAACATAAATAATTTTCAACATTACTTACTGAAGATCCTACAGCTTTTCAGCACTTAAATGATCTTTGGTTTACATTGTACTTATTAGTCTAAGTTTAAAAAAATGTAATTGGTCTTTTTTTAATTTTTCCTATGTTTATTTTGGTTAATATCACATAAAATTATAATAGACACAAAGCATTTTATTTTTATACTTTGCCTCTTGTTTCAAAAAATTGAATTCTGGAGGTGGTTAAAAGTTTTAGGCAAAATATAAAATTATTATCATGATTTCTCAAAGGGTTTAAAAACAATTAAATGTAGTTCCTGCTTGAGAAAACTGGTATGCATCATTAGTTGCACCTTCAATCCATTCCATTCATATTATTTTGTTTAGTGACTATACCAATTTTTAAGTAATTGTTAGATTCAGCAGGGAGGAGTTTATTGGAACATCATTAGTTGCTGCAGAAGCTGAAGTAGTTATTTGTTCTCATATTAGACAGAGATACTTATTGGTAACCTCAGGCTTTTTTTTTTAACTAACTGGAAATAAGCGCTGTGAATTCATCTCATTTTCTTTCCCCTTGAATAATGACTAAAGGATGCAAGCAAACAACTTAGCTGAAAAATGAAATTAAGCTATAGAATTTTAATGGTGTTATCTTTATTTTTAAATGAAGGGGGCTGGAATCACAAATGAAATTAAGCATGAAATTATATGGAAATAAATTGAGTCCTTTTTTTAGCCCACAATTGGTTCTGTTTTACTAAAAACAAAATGGTTATAAATTGAAAATGACATAATGGGAAATAACAATGATTCTTTAAATTAAGGGTATTAAAATGGGGGAAAAAAATCACATCTTTCTTAGTTGGCAATAAGTTAATTATAAGTAATGCAAACAAACCAGATAATTTCAGCTTAAAATTGTGTAGAAGGTATCAGTGATAGAAATCATCTAATGCATAGTAAGCAAATGCAAATTAAAAAGGAATGGATTTTAATGATCCTACATTTATCTTTGTTTACATTTGCAGAATATAATACTAATAACAAAAGCTATCCCCCACTACCCTTGTTTTCTAGAGTTGTTCACAAAAATGTATTTTTATATACACTCCCACTTATTTGAAATGATTTTAAGCTAAATGGATAAATTTTAATCTGAAGGTTAAAATTAATTTTAAGATTAATTAAAATAAATTTAAATTATATGTAATAATTATCATAGCAATACAAAGAATAAATTATACTCAATTAATTTCCTCTATTACCAAATGACAGGCATAAGAAACAGATGGGCTGAATTTTAATAAAGTTACATTATGTATTTTATTGAATTAATATTTTAACTTTATTACTTAAAGTTTTATGGTTAAATTTTTAAAAATTATTCAATTAGCATTTAATGGTTAATTTAATCAAAATATATATAATTTATCAGTAGTGGACAGAACTTTAAGATTTTTTTTAGTAAAGATGGAGCTTAGACTATAATTTTGATTTTAATTAAATGTTATAAAGAAGGCATGGTGAGCTAATTATATAAAATAATTGTATTTTATAAATTTTAAATATCCTCAAAATTTGGAGGTTCTTCAGCAAAATATAAAAATTGACACAACTTTCACAGTTACATTTCATTTAATAATATAAATCAAACCATAATTATTTTTAAAGCAATTAGAGGCTACAATTCAATCTGACTCAGCAAATTGCATTACATTTTTAACATGCAGGTTTCCTTCTACATGGTATAAACTATTTACTCTTAATTATATCCTTTCTCACCTAATGAAAAAAATGAAATGATAAGTGTAGATTAGATGCACAAGAAACAATCTGTTGATACATCAAATGAACAAATACTATGAAGAATTTATTGGAAACAAAAAGCGAATTAGATCTCCATGATAGCTACACCAGTTACCAGAGCAGAAGTATACACTGATGAGTGGAGTGTAGAAGAAAGCTGAGATGGAAGTGGGTATTATTTTCACCTTTAATTTGAACTCATTTTTTATTTATTTTTTCCTTCCTGTTCAACAACCTGTTGTATTGATTGGCTTCCCATTCCTACCTCCCGAACTCCCACCTCTGCTAGTAGTATAAGTAAAACATCCAATAAGATATCTCCCCAGAGGTAATTATGACTCCCAATTTGGGTGTCACTACCTAGTTTCAAGCATGATATCTGTGTAGGATAGCAGAGTGGCAGCTCATCGTCCTCATGTTTCAGTTCTTCAAAAACCAACAGACATATGCTAACCTTGCTGGAAGACAATTTTTTATAAATTTCTCATATTTCTTCATTTCTAGGTATCGACAGCCAATTCACTTAGGTTAATTCACATTCCACAATAATACAAATATAAAATAGCTCACTCCCAAGTGATATTTGAGTATAGAAGATAAACTTCTCCTTCCCATTCCCCATGAAGATTGGCTCACATTCCAGATAAATATAGGTAATGCTATTGCTACAATTTCCCTTGGAGGTTTCCCGGGCGAAGAGTCTCCCAACTGTGACACAGAACCACTATATGATGTGTGGGTCTGTGATGCTGCATCATCCCAATGGGACTTCCAGGAAATGGGAAATGATGCAAATACAAAACTTATGCTGCCTACTCTGCTGACAGAGTAATCGACTGTCTAAAACTATATGGACTCATTGTGTCTTTAGTGGCTAAATCTATGGAATGTGACAAACCAACCTAATCGAAGTGTGGCAAATCGACCTTACAGCTGCTACTATGCTACTGTTTGGGAACTGCTTGACTGCTTGACAATTTGGATAGCTTGTAGTCCTTGTGTTCATTTAGTGATCAGGCTTGTAACAAAAGGGAAAAGTCGTATAAGCCTCTAATGAACCTTTTATAAAATTGCAAAAGAATAATATAATGTCACTGATACTTTAGGAAATCCAGCAGCACACACACACACACAAGAATCTCATTTAAGAACCTTGCTCTCCAGAGGACCAAGAAATAAGTCAGAGAAGAGTAAAGAACTTCAAAATAATTAAATCATATCTTCCAAGAGAGTTGAAAAAGTGTAAGACATTCTTATAAAAAGAATCATTTGAAGCAAACAAAAAGTCTATTTCAAATAATAAATAATTAAAGAAAACTTTAAAGGGAGCTCTGGAACCAATAGGTATAAATTGAGGTCTAGTAAATCTTTAACAGAAAATTTAAAGAGAGAGAAAGAGAAGAGCTTAAAGATCAGAAAATACAGAGATAATCAAATATTAATTTACATATTATTTTTTCCAGGGCTGAGGAAAAAGATTAATGGTCAGACTTAAAGCCCTTGACGATACATTACCATATAAAAAAGAGCTTAATTTCTAGAATTATTATCATGAGATTTTAAAACCACAAGGACAAGATCTTCACTCTTAAGTATTGTCAGAATAATCTCTTTTTTTTTTACCATAATTAAATGAAAATCAAATTTTGACTAGACTGCTCAACAGCAATATTGGGCACTAGATGAAAATGATACAATTTCTAAAATCTTCTGAAAAAAATTAGAAAATAATGTTATGTATCTAGTTAAATTATCATCCAAGACATTTGAGGAAAGCCATTACTAAAAAGCACAGAAAACAAAACAAATGGGAAGAAAAGCAATTTGAAGGAGTTGGATAATATGCAGAGAAAAGATAAAGTCAAAGAAAGCACCAATTTTCCAAGTATGTAAGATATCTTACAATATTAGTTAATATATATTATAGTCATAAAGTAAGAATAAATGACACTTCTGTTTAGCTCTTGCTTCCTAACATCAGAAAATTTAATGATTTAGCACAACAATAATTTTACCTGTCATAATTCCTGTGGTTCAGGATAGTGGAAAGGACTTGACTGGGTGTTTCTTACTTAGAGTTACTCATGAAGTTACAGTCAAATGTCGCATGAGGAGCTGGAGTACCTGACGAGTGGCTAGATCACCATCTCTCTTGTTCTCTGACTCTTGCTTTCATTTTCACTCTCTCTGTCTTTATGTGGTACCTTGGTTTTACCATGTGGTCTCTGTGTGGCCTCGTGGGGGGTTCCTCAGAGCCTGGGAGCAGCAGAAGAATCCCATTGTTTATATGGCAACTCAGGGCAGTAGTGCAAGTGCAAGTGTCTCACCCAGCCCCCCAAATAATGTAGCATCACCTTAGCTACCTACAATCTGTCCATTACAAGAGATTCAAGTGGAGAAGAATTGGATTCCATCTCCTGATGGGGAATCAATGGAAGATATATTGGATTATTCATCTTGATTAGGGAATGGCAAGTTATTGAAAGAGGATATGGAGTAGGAGATGTTGTTGTGGCCCCCTGTGGAAAATATTATCTACTACATATATAATAAAAAATGTATTCACATAAAAGAAAAAAAGTCTTTGGAAATTAACCATATGATATCAACAATAAAAATCTCAATAGATGGCTTGGGAATATTAGGAACATGTGACCTAGGAAGTGAAGCAAGAAGACAAAGAGATGGAAAAATTAGAGCTAAGGGACAATGAAATTAAAGGGAAAAGCCATGAGGACCAATATTTGAATAAATAGTAGTTCTAAAAAGACTGAACAAGAAAAACGAAGGAGAGAGGACATCAATGAAAAATTTATAGAATGTCACAGAACAGAATGGCATGAATTTCAGAGTGAAAGGGCTTGGCCAGCATCCTGTAATTTTGATAGAAATGTACACACACCAAGTAACAATGCCATCCATTTTCAGAAATCTGAACAAACAAAAAATTCTACAAGCTTCCAGAAAGAAAGGAATTCATGGATCTTTTCCAAAGATCAGAGATCAGAATACCTACAGATTTCTTAACAATACTAAAATGAAGTTAATTAAGTAGTGGGTTCCAGATTCTCAAGACAAGCTTTGACTCCTTTGCCCAACAAGATAGTACATGTACATCTAGTATTTTGATGTTACATAAAAATCAAAGAGTAAACAAAAAAATTTAAAAAAAGAGAAAAACATGTGGAAATTGGAAAGGTAATGCTGGTGAAGAACTATTACAGGATGATAACTGTAAACAAAATTTGAATCATAAATTGTCTCTTTTTGAACATGTCAGAAGGCTTTGGGAGATTTGTCTTCAGAAAGATGAAACCCATTTGTCATCAGCAGCTTGAGAGGAAATTTAGGCAGTCATGGAAGAATTTGTGACTGAATTTTTAAAAAAATACAAAGGAGTAGAGAAAAATAAGAATTTAGACAATTAATAGCTGTAAGGATAAAAGGAAATATAGCAGTAACAAAGATATTGAGTTGAAATTGAAAATTAAGCATTGTGGGGATGGAGCAATAAAACTAAAATCAACTCTGTGCATGCACGAGTCACTGCATTATTACTTATATTTGCAGAGAAATCTGTATACACAAATAAAGTTTGAAATCAATGAATGGAAAATAATATATCAATCAAACACTAAAAAAAGAATAATTTGACAATATGATATGATAATAGACAAAAAAACTAGATACATTGTAGTGAGGTATTTCTATCAGATTGTTGGAAAAATAAGAAAATTGCAAAAAAATGTTTAATGAAAAACATGTTGTATTGGTTATAATTATATTGATGTTGATATGCATACATAATGAATTTTCTTCCAATTATTAGAATGCATGTTTTGTATACAAGAAGTGACTATGCTAATAAAAAGTACATAAAAGATTCCACTCACAATAGCATAAAGTCTCTAGAGAGCTAACAAAGAGTCTTACAAATTCATATGATAAAAGTCAGTTACATATACAAAAAGTTAAATTATAGTGAAGGGCATTTGGATGTCCTGAATAAATGGAGAAATATATAGTATTTGAGAATAGAAAGTGCTCGTATGTTTAAGATGATATTCTCCTTAATTGAATCTGTAAATTCATTGTAATCCTGATCAAATTTTTGCAAGAATTTCATTTTTGTTTATTGTCTTGCTTTGTTTTTTAATAGAAGATAACACACTGATCTAAAATTCCAGGTAGTAAATACCAGGAACCCCAAGCCAATTTTTCTAAAAGTTGGAAAAGGAATGGTGTTTATTTGAACAGATAATAAACGTTGTAAAGCTTCAGAAAGTAATAGTGTTATTAGCTCAATGATGTGTGGACAAATGGAACAAGATAGAAGTCTCTAAAACAGACTTGTTTCCAATGGCAGAATTGGAATTAAAAATCAATGACTTAACCAGTATGTTATAAAATCTCATTAGAAAAAAATAGATTGTTGCTCACACCACACACGTGCACATGCAACCACACATTCAGACGGTGAAAGTGAGCTAAATGTCAAAAGGAAAGCCTTAAAAATATTAAAAGTGAAGAGACTATATGAGACCACATATATCACATTGGCTTAGGAAAATATTTCTTGAATAAGATACAAAGAAGGGTAACAATAAAAGCAATGATTGATAAATCTGACCATATTAAAATTAAACATTTCTCTTTTACAAATGTAACTATAATTATTTTTAAATTCAAGACTTGAATAAGACATTTGTAAAAATATAATCACCAAATGTTAAATCAGAATATATAAGAATTTCTTACAAATTAAGAAGACTATGACAGAGCAAGAGGAACAGAGGGAAAAATAAGATATAAAGAAGAATACTGAATAGTCTATAAAAATTAAGTGAGGGAGGAAGTCTCACTTGAAGGAATAGCAAATGCAAAAGTAGAAATAAACTTAGCATTATGCCAGTGTGGGAAATGGTTAAAGGAGAGTGGAAAGAGATGAGGTCAAAGTGACAGGCAGGGGCTACATCATGACAGGAGTAGTAAATTAGCCTAAGGGGTTTAGAATTTTTTTCTAAATGTGATAGGAGCCAAGGGGGGTTTTGAGCAGAGTAGTGACATGCAGCGTTTTGTATTAAATATTTCAACATGATTCCTCTGGCTGATGGGTAGAAAGTGCCATAGAAGGATGGAAATAGAAGCAGAGGGACTAGATGGGAATGGAGGTAATGGACTAGGAAGATCTGTGAGATTCGCGTTGGAATGGCAATAGAGAAGGCTGTGAGAAGCAATTGGAGGTATATCTTGAAGTCAGAAAAGATTTGCTTACTGACTAAATGTGTAGAGTTGGAGGGAAAATCAATGACTCCTAGGTTTTTTATTTTGAGCAATTGGTTTGATATTGTGCTGTTTAATAAAATGGGAAGAGCGGATTTGTGGGAAGGGTAGAAGTGATAAATTCTGTTTAGGATAAATACTATTACTCAGATTGTAAAAATATGATACATGAAAGAAAAAGATGCACATTGACTGCAGGATGGTGGTATGTGTAAGGACGTAAGGAAAGGAATGAAAGGACAGAGAAGGCTTTAACCATATGAGTTAGAATTCATTTTAATTTTATTTCTTAAAGTAAAAAGATCTGATAGAAATTTGGCAAAGTATTGACACCTATGGAATCCTGGCACTTGTTCTCTGTTTTATTACTCTATGTGTTTTCTTTATATTCCATTATGCTGGCATCAATTTTCTTGAAGGATTATAGCTAGACTTACAAGCCTGGAGTTGATGGTGGATGAAGGTGGTGGGGTCAGATTGGGAGATAGAAAGACATAAATCAGGAGGATTTAGTTTTGCTAAATCCAATTTAAGAAATATTTACTTAAACTCTGTTAGTGAATACTTATCCCTAGCCTTCACCTTCTTTTAAAACCTCCTGTCACAATGACTTTCTTGGTGAAAAGGAAGAAAGATAGATTCTCAGCTGTTTGTGTACCCCATAGAAAAGAAGTGATCTTTCTTTACTAATTCTTCTGTGACCTCTTTTCACCTTATTAATAAAAATGAATCTCTTCATTTTAAATATTTTTCATGTAAAAACTTTTTAGACATCTATATACATATGTCCCTGTATTGTAAATCCAAGATGCTTAAGAAGACTTTTCCAAGTAGATGGGGAAAAGTAAGGCTATAAAAATATAAAATGAGTCATTTTCAGGCAACAAGGTGATGTTTTTCATAATTTAGTGATTTTCAAAAATATAAGAAGAAGATGCCAGGCTTTTAAAGGAATATTTTAAAACATTTTTTCCAATAACTGTCTTTACAAAGGATAAGCTAATACATTAGAAAAAATATGTTTTTTGTGTGTTTTACAAAACACTCAAGGTTTTGTAAGGTTTTTTAAGTCATGTACTTAAATCGTTGGACTCTGAAGCAGTAAATGCTGATAAAATATATATATATTTTAAATTTCTGTCCTTGGAAGCACATAATGCCTGTGAAAGTATGTCTACAAAAAAAATTAAGTCAATGCCTTCAATGTACTTTTGGTAGTTTTCTAGTACTGGCAAATAATTATACCCTAGTTGAGAAATTTCAAGATTTGAATTAGCAGCATTTCTGACAGAGTATGTCTTCTATTAATAGAATTTATGACACTCTCTGCTAAGAGTTCTAACCAGTAGTATCATTTCAAGTAATTTATAATAACTTCACAAAAACACCCTACAGTTCTAGGATCATCCAAGATTGAACTCACCAGTGAGGGTGGCCCTGAGCACAAGGCCAACTTTGAATAGGATGCACTCTTGGAAGACCAAATGGGAAGAGGAATTCCTGGCTAATATATTTAATCCAGACCCCACTGGAGTTTTTCCTGTGGGAGGAGATCTCTGAGGAACCCCGTCAAATGTGAAAAACAAACCACTTAGCCACTTAATTTTTTGCCAGGCACTAACCTATGCAGACATGAGTGTCCATCCATCATTTAAATCCTTTATACTTGCCTCTGGTCCCAGAAATAAATTGTTAAGAAAAGTACTTATGAATCTAAATCATATATAGGGGGTATTTTTAAATTATTATAGTTGTTTTTACAATCCATTCCATTAATAGGCTTTATTTTTCCTCCCCATTTCCTTTATTGAAGAAAGAATTGTTTCTTTGGGATTCATAAAATTGTGTATATTTTTATATCATTAATATTAAAACAGTGCCCTGCAGGGAGCAAACTACACTCAAACTACACTTGCAGGAATATTTTGCTAATCTTACTCTGTAAACTTCCCATGCTCCAAGTCAAGGTTTGCCATCTTTCTCCCTTTTTTCCCCACACCCAACAAAATGAGTAACTACTTATTTATTTCTGACCAGATGGTGTTTGCTGGATTTAACATATTTTCAGCTGCTTTTTGATGCTGGGCCATTTTAACTGGTATTTTTTATTGGATGCAAATTTAAAGTTATCTGATTCAATGCTTTAGTTTCTATTTGATAATTATGTTTCTCACAGGAGCGAATAGAGCAGAATGCTAATGTTGATGCCACCAGAATAGCATAGTGTATTTGCCGTATTCTGGATTTTTTTCAACAAATAAAAAAAAAATTTCTCCATTTGAAAGAAAATCAGACATAAAATTATCACTGTACATTGGAAAAATTGATTCAACATTTTTTGACAATTTAGGTTAATGTGTTAAAAAGTAGAAATTGTTAAACCCAGGTAGTGAATGTTATAGTCCTTGTGATTCATTCATCAAAATTTATTTTTCAAGAAACTAGTCTAACCATTGCAAATGTAATTCTAATATAATTCTATAAATATAATTCTGATTTTCTCTGCTTTTCCTAGTTTTTGAAAGGGAACCAAATACCAATTGTCAGTGTCTAAAATGGTTATCAATATTCTGAAAGAGAAATAATCTGCCAATATAAGCAATATAACTTCCTATTGATAGATATGGTTTTTCACTTTTTAAAATTGGTTTTTAATTTTTTTTTCTAGCCAAGGGTGAAAATATAAGGTAAAACCTTTCATCTGTTATCCTTTTGGTAATAAGTTACTTAAACTCCCTGTACTTTGTAAATAGATAATTTGATTGTCTTTTATAATACTTACTCCAACATGAATTAATATTGCTGTGGTCTGAATGTTTGTGCCTCCCTCTCCAAATTCAAATGTTGAAATCTTAACGCTCAAGGTGTTGGAAGGGGGAGCCTTTAAAAGGTGATTAGGTATGAGGGTGCAGCCCCCATGAATGGGATTAGTGATCTTACAAAAGATGCCTGAGAGACCCCTTGTCCCTTTCTCCATGTGAGGACACAGCTAGAAGGTTCCATCTATGAACCAGAAAGGAGCCCTCACTAGATACCGAATCTGCTGGCACTTTGATCTTGTATTAATATTTCCGAGCCTCCAGAAAAATATTTCTACTGTTTATAAGCCACTCGGTCTATGCTATAGTCATGTATCACTTAACAACAGGGATACATTATGAGAAATGTATTGTAGGCAATTTTGCAATTGTGCAAACATCATGGAGGATACTTACACAATGCTAGATGGTATGGCCTATTACACATACAGGCTCTATGCGTGTAACTGTAACGCTCCTGGGTTATAAACCTGTACTGCATGCTACCGCGCTTCATACTGTAGGTAATTGTAACACAATGGTAAGTATCTACATATCTAAACATAGAAAAGGTACAGCAGAAATATAGTATTATAATCTTTATGGGACCCTTGTTGGTATGTGTGGTCTGTCATTGAGTGCAACGTCGTTATGCAGTGCATGACTGAAGTTTGTTATTGCAGCCTGAGCAGACTACAAGGTTCAGCAAACATAGTCCCTTTCCTGAAGTATAATCTTTATTTAATTTCTAAGTTATAAACCATTGGTTGGATCTCCTTTTCCGCTTCTTAAAAAATGTCTTAAACTAGACAGGCCACAAGACCCCTTTTAACTTATAAACTTCATTTTATATAAATATCATAAAATGAGTGTTTTTACAAGAAATGTTATAAAATTATCAGAAACCTACTACATTTCAAATTATCAAGCATTACTTAAATAATTTGTGTTTAAAATGTTTCTTTAAATTCGATGGATTGTTTAAGATATTAAAATTACGCAATATAAGCAAATACCATGATGAGTTAAAAGTAAGCATATCTGCAGAAAAAAGATAAATAATAGGAAAATGACTTTTAAATGTGCAGTGCAGTACCAGTTGTTCTATTTTCATTAGTTGTCACGTATCTTGCCATGTCCTTTATCTGCTTGTGAATTTACAAGGAACACAGCAGGCTGTGAATTTTTAATAGGCTTTTCTCAAGGAAAGAAAAGGTCAGTATTAACATAAAATTCTTCTTAAAAATTTGTGACACAAATGTTTCACACCGGAGAACAGGTGTTACTGAGGAAACTAAAGCCACAATAATCTAATATTTTTGTCTATGTTTAAAGAAAACTCAAATGTCTCACAAAATAGCACAAGACAAATCAATATAAAAGTTATTTCTTTCAAAGTAGTTGCTGTAAGTTTTTTGGCACATGACTCATTTATGCTAACTTCTCCACGACAGAAACGATGATTTTGTTCAATTAAATGTTTATTAAATTTACCTATTGATACCTAATATCCAAATAAAAAAGGGAAGAGTAATGAGAAAGCTACAGTTATAAGACTTAACCCTTGTCTGGTTATTACTTCATAAATGAGTTGAAAGGCGAAATTAAATTGTATCTCACACACACGAGCAATGGGGGAAGGAGATAATACCAAAACAACTGTGGAGAAAGTATACAAATAAGAGATAATTAAAATATTAAGGAGACACTAAAAAAGAAGACAGGAAGCCTAGGCAGGAGGGTAAAATTTAAGAACTTTATCCTTTGGTCTGTTTCTGTAACTGTGAGGAAAAACATTACCATCAACACACCTGTTGCTACTTAGCTCTTATTATATAACCCATCAGCATAATCTACAGGAAGAAGCAATTCCCCAAGTCTCAGGAGATCTGGAAATTCATTTCTCTGCCTCTCTTGTTATAGTAAATAGCTGCTGTAGTGACTTTAATTGTCCATTAATCAAATACATTTTTAAAGAAAATCTTTCATTAGATTTAGGCTAATGTCCTATGCCCAAATATAGTCCTTTTAGTCCTTTATTCTAGTGTTCCTGTTCAGTTATTTTCCTCTGTAAGAAAAGAAAGGACTTTTTAAAATGTAAATTATCATTAACGCAAGCTCTAGTGGTTCAAGAAAAATTTATTATAAGTCTGGCTTCTTAGGATCAAATCCTATAAATTCGTAGGTGTAATTTCCTCCTCTTAATTATATTCCCATTGGAAAGGTAGAAATCCTTTCAATTTTCTGATTTTAAAACCACAGTCTACTTGCAACCCTCATTTCTTTGATTCCCTACTACCATGTTCAATTTTCTAATCCAACAGCAACTCCCACAGTATGTGGTCCAATTATAAGATTTAATTTTCACTCTCTGTAGTATAAGTGAATGTAAAAATCCTGCTGTGATTTATATTCTAAAACTGAGCTTTATAAAAATTAAAATCTCACCATCTGAGCAGAATCTTTTTGTGTGTCTAACTGATTAGAATAGGAGAATGGATTTTAATGATCTCCATCTTGACTTGTATCCTTCTTAACCCCAAATCTATGCTCTATTAATATATTCATCCAGTGTTCTTTCTAAGATGTAAAATTTGTAAAATATAAAAATTTCCTAGGTTCAAATTCCTACTCATTCTTTGGTAGTTTAGGTGTCATATGCTTAAGAAATCCTCAGTCATTCCTGATGGCTAGTTTATGGGCTGTCCTGTGAATTTTCATTACACACAATATTTGACTCTTCCATAAAATTAGAATGGAGTTGTTGATTTGCTTTTAGATGTGTACCTGGCTCTTATAAGAATAAACAAATATTTCTCAATTAAAATTATTGAATGCATAGACAATAAACATTGTAACTATGTACTACAAACCTCAACATTATCTGATCAAATGATTGATAATATCAGTAAATTTTTCTTCCGTTATTTTGATTCTCAGACAGAACAAGAAATAGGGACTGCTCACATCTGTCATTTGGAAAATTGCCACTGTGTTGCACATGTATATAATTGAAAAGTTTCCCAGCAAATATATGCATTTTCAGTTACTAAAAAGCATCCATCTTATGGCTTTTTGAGAGTAGTTTCCTATACAACACAGTCACATGTTACTTCTTAGAACTTTTTAGTTAAAAGGAGATATTTCTTAAGTTTCTCAACTTTATTGTTTATGAATATCTAAAAATGTAGTAAAAAGTATTTGTTTCATCACTTCTTTATCTTTTTCACCAAAGTACATATCTAGTTGGAGTTTTCTTTCTCCATTATATCTATAATAATGAGTGGTTTATCCAGAAATCAGAAAAATGGAGTTTCATCCAGAGTTGAAGGCTAAATACTAATTACTACAAAACATTAATCAAAAAGTAGACTGCTTTTGTAGACCCAACAATAACTAGTAATACAAAATATTAGATATATATGCAAAGTATGTATTTATTTCAAATATTTTAAATGTTCATATGAAAATATTTTCACAGTGAATTTCATTGACTTTAATTCTCACAAAGAAAAAGAATCAAAATTTTACTTTAAAATAGAAACTAATCAGTTTAATATTCCTACGCTTAAGTACATGAAAGTGCATGTTGATGTAAGTAGTCTAAAGACCAAGAATCATATCTAGTTAGATAAATGTCTAACATAAAATTTCTACATTTTATGTGAACAGTAAAAGATAAAACATGTCAATTATTATGTCTATTATAACAAATGTTTTGTAAAGATTAAGAAAATCTACAGTTTTTTTATATCTCTTATAAATAACAAAATTTAAAAATTTAGAAGTATAATCTCTTATTGCAAATGTTAAAACCGTGTTTCTAACATATAAAAATATGTTAGTGGTTGGTGGTGCAACTAAAGAAAAACTTATAATTCTTGTGTTTTTCAAGAGGCACACTTTGTTCTTCCTGTGGCCAAGGTTTTTCCTTCAGAGTAAGAATTTCACACAGGTCATGGGAAATATTCATCTGAAATCTGCATCTCCACTCCAGAGCATCTTCAGGGTAGCTGAGACCAGTTATCCCCTGCCCAAACATCCCTGAGCTTGCTTGTAGGTCCTAGGAGAGTCTCTTCCCAGGTTATTCACCCAAAGGGTGGACAAACTAACTGGTACATCCACCCATAAGCCTGTGGGCTAGCTTTACAGATATATGTTGAAAAACAATATATATGAAATTTGCCCATGACACATGGCTCTTGGGCTAGCTAGCATTTGCACTGCGAATGTTTGTACATTGGACTGAGATGTCCACACAATAGCATGCAAAGATGTGATGAATTGATTCTAAAAGATTCAGTGTGGTTGTGTCTTAGGCACAGACAAGAGGGCAAGAAACAGGCCTTGCATTGCCTTGTTCCTGCACAGAACTTGTCCTTTGAGGTTTTTAAGAAGATAGATTTGACAAGGTAGGAGGCTGGAACATATTTTATTTTGGAGCTTATTAATTTGATTTATAACTTTAAAATATATAGACATGTATTGTGTGGACATCTATCTGTACCCTTGTTCTGAGTCTCACAAGTATTTGTGGGATAGTTACTGTCTATTGTATGAACCAAAAAATGAGGTATCGTTCCTAAAGTAGGAGCTATGTCTCATACAGCTTTGCCTGTCCTACAGTTCTCAAGATATCACTGATTCTTCAACAGAAATACAATAACTAATAATAAGTTTATGAGATGAATTTCCTGTACAGTATGAGAGTAAAATAATTTTTTATTCACAAAAAGATATGAAAGATCAGTGATTACACAATCTATCAAGACTGATGTCTTATATCTTTATCAGGATTTACTTGCCCATAAAAAATGGTTATTCACCAAGCAAAGCAAAGAGAGGAGCTTGGTTTATTTTTGTGACTTTTTTCCATTTAGGATAAAAATCATACTGATATATAAAAGGCTATTCCTATTATTTAAAGAATATAAATGAGTGTGATCAAACATATTCAACTCTCATTTCAAGAACTAAGATAACTGACTCAATTGTTCAGTGATGGGATTTGAAGGACGTCATTTGGATTGTTTCAGCAGTATGTACCTTTAGACGTTATCGTGAATATACTCTTTTTTATTTCCCTTAGCTTCATTCAGACCAAGATAAAGGAGATGGATCACTCAAATATATTTTATCTGGAGATGGAGCTGGTACCCTTTTTATTATTGATGAAAAAACAGGTGATATTCATGCCACAAGAAGAATTGATAGAGAGGAAAAGGCCTTTTATACTCTACGTGCACAAGCTATTAACAGAAGAACTCTGAGGCCAGTAGAACCAGAGTCTGAGTTTGTGATCAAAATCCATGATATCAATGACAATGAGCCAACGTTCCCAGAAGAAATTTATACAGCTAGTGTTCCTGAAATGTCCGTTGTAGGTAAGTTCATTTATAACATTTATGATGGTATTCTACTAAAAAAGTCTTTTTAAAAAATCAAGAAATCCTTATAATAATATGATCAATTAATTGAAATCCTCTTTGATTCCTTACCAAAAGTACATAGTTAATGTTTTCTTTTAGGAAACAATGAGTCAGGGAAAAAACGATTAATGCATTTTACTCTATGGATTTGTACATCTTTACAGTACACATAGGTAGATACTTTCCTCAAAAATCAAGAAAATATCATTGAACTTCAGTAGAAAACTATAAAAATGTTGTCACATATATTAGGATAAACATTGTGTAAAATCTTCACCACAAACATACTGTAAGTATGTTTAGAATGCCATAGATGTAATATAGTCTAATATAGTCTTTATATCCATATTCTAATCATAACTTACCTAAGGTCTTTATCTGGATTATCTACATATTTCAAATTATGGAATTGAATAGATTATATAATTCTTTCTTATTGATGATCAACAAACATCCTTTTATTATAAATATTGTATATAAAACTCAGCTGACAGAAATCTCATATTCAAAAAAACCAGTTGAATAGCCACATTCAATAACATACTGATACAGAATTACAAAGTTAAATTGTGGAACCTGTAAGACAGAAGGCATGAAAAAAGTAGAACTATAACATTCAAGAAAATATAATTCCCATTTTCAGTGTAAATAAATGGAAGATGTATTTGTAGACAAAGAAAGTTAAGGCTGCTTTAATATTTTTTTTTGTCAAATATAGAATGACAGGCAATAAAAAGCATCAGGAAACACTGACAGCATTTGTAGAGACATATTTTGAATTTAGTAGAATAATGGACACTTCTCAAATGTGTGTGAAGTTGTTTAAACTGATTAAACAATTGGGATACTTTTTTAACATGTAACAGTTATAATAACAAATTTTTAAACTCTGAATTTCTCAAAAGCATTGTTCTGGGATTGTTATTTAATATTTACATTACTAAATCCCAAGGACTTTTGGCAGTCATCTTACTATAATATAAAGCCCTTTTAAATATCTTGAACTTTTTATTAAATAGATTTTAGTAGTTCATGGAACTTGGGAACATCTTGGATTGTTTCTAAAATTAAAATTTAATCTATTCATAAAATTGTATTCTAAAGCAGATGTTAATTATTTTTAGAGTTAATTAGTGGAGAAGGGGAAAGAAGAATATACTTACTCCTTTGTGATTAGATATGTCCTTTACATGAAACAAATCTATTATGTGAAAATGAGTTTAAATATCAAACCTGAGCATTTGCAACGTGACTGCATTTATTATATTCTGATAGAATGTAGCATTATTTATTGCATATATAAATTACACTGGTTAACTAAATACATATCAGGTGGTTGAACTCAGATTTTACCTGTATTGACACTATATGTGTGTGTGTGTGTATATATATATATATATTTTCATCAAAATTATATATCAAAGTTTCTTTAAGAGGTCATTATTACAGCCAAAAATCATTTAAGTCTTCAATGAAAACCAGTGCTTTTGCTCCTCCTTCTGGTACTGTGCAGAACTAAGCTGAATTTGGATACTTCAGGTACTTCTGTGGTGCAAGTCACAGCTACAGATGCCGATGACCCTTCATATGGGAACAGCGCCAGAGTCATTTACAGCATACTTCAAGGGCAACCCTATTTCTCTGTGGAGCCTGAAACAGGTCAGGAATAATGAATCGGTGTTTGTTAATTTAATCATCTCTATGACCTTTATCAGTAGAAAGAGGATGGGAGAACAAGAACAAAACCTTAACATGAATACTCACAGATGAGTGATAATGCAACACTTAAAGATTTAAAAACTCAAAGTTAAATGATTGAGTGAGCTAATGGAAACATAATCATTTTGGTATTTTTACAGATGGGTTTACATCGCTCTACAGCACATGTGGTAGGTATTGCTAGGAATTAGAAAAACAACACAAATTATAAAATATTTTCACTTAATTATTTTACAATTTCTAGACAATAAAAATTAACAATAAAAACATATTTTGTCTTTCAGAAATCACTAGTTGATGAATAGTATTTGTGGGCTTAATCAAATAATAATTGAAACCTCAATGAAGATAACAAAAGCTTTTGTCTTTTCTCAAGGTATCATCAGAACTGCTTTACCAAACATGAACAGAGAAAACAGAGAACAATACCAAGTGGTCATCCAGGCGAAAGACATGGGTGGCCAGATGGGAGGCCTATCGGGGACCACCACAGTGAACATCACGCTGACAGATGTCAATGACAATCCACCTCGTTTCCCCCAAAGTAAGTGCCCTTTTATGGTCATTCTGCAGGGCAAAAAATTTAGAGAAAAAATAGAAAAAGGGAAAAAAAAGCAGTTGTCAAGTATTTGATTTAAAACACATTGAAAATGTGCCACAAAAATGAACAAAGGGTGTATATGCTGATGGAATCACTGTTATTAAAAGATAAAATTAAATATTTCAGGCATATTTCATTCAGAGACATGAAGACCTATGATCCCAAAACCTCTCCATATAAGAACTTTCCATCTCTATCTGTACTTTAAGACCTATTTCTCAGTTAACAAAAAGAAATAGTGTTTTATTAGAAAACAAAATAAGTCATAGTTTTACAATAAATGTTTGTTTCTACCTAGAATTTAATAAAGATGACCCTAACTTGAGGATAAAATTTTTCAATAAAAATCTAATTTGACACATCATAAGGAATCTTCTAGAAAGGGAAGTATGTGAAGAACCTTGGAAACTAATCAGACTTGAATTTAATTTCACCGTATGAGGAATGGCAACCAGACTTGAACACTTTGTATTCCTAATCTATGCATAGACGTATTTTGAATTCACCTGTCAAATTCTTAAAATAGGTTATGAGTAGGTTAAGAACCATTAGCTTCTAACCATACAACTGTACAATTTCTTGTACAAATTGAGTAGACTACATGTCTAAATCTGTGTTATCTTAAGTGATTTAATTTAATTTTTAAAACAATAATTGAAGAAAAAATCTATAGCTTACCTTCTAGTGACAGGCACTGTGTTTGCAATTAAGAGCATGAAAATTAATATGTCTTTATTACTTATTACAAGTGGCTTATCATCTGTCAGGAGAAAGAATATTTCAACATAAAATAATAAGTGCCATGAAGGAACTATGCACACATTGCAGTGGGCGTACAGAGGAACAGCACTCATCTGTATATAGGGTAATTGGCAAAATGAATGTACTCCTTACAGTGGAAGCTTTTTTAGAGAATTCATCTCTGTAGCTAATTCCTTTTTTAGAACAACTGTAAGCCGTAAGCAGAGAATGAGAAGGACAGTTCATGAAGTTGGACATTAGCAGAGTTACCAATTTATGAAAGAGCACACTCTGTGCAGGAAAAATGGAAAAGGACATATTTCAAAGTGATGGTGAGGATTATTCTAGATGTTGATCGAAATACTAGTTCCTTTTAATATTTGTTTATATTGGTATTTTTTATATATTTTTGTAATTTGAAAATACTAAGGCAAACAGAATACCAAGGAATGAAAAGTGACAATTGTTTCTAAAAAGCCTAATAAGATGAACCCTGGACAGCAGTTATTGGAATTTGCATAATGAGGATTATTGTAGATCCTCTTTCCCAGTTTGTTTTAGTAGAAACTAAAAGAGAAACTGGTGAGTAATACATTAAAGAATTCAAAACAGGAAGAACATCCAAGAAATAATGCCTGCATTTTAAAAATCTGGGATGGACAAGAACATAATGTAGAAGAGAAATATTTTATAGCAGTTAAAGAAAAGTCCTGGTTTAAGGGTGGGTCAGTGGATAAGTTTTGAGATCTTACTATCTGCCAGGCTTTAACCAGGATTTAGGGCTCAGTGACCAACAAGAGACCTGAGCTTCTGTTTGAAGATGTGGACAATAATGTGATAAACAAATAAATGTATGTGTGGTACATGCTGTGAAGAAACATGGAGGGTAAAGGGGTGGAGAAGGACAGAAGGGGGGTAAAGGGCTAGAAAAGGACAGAAATGCTATTTTAGGAAGCATGAATAGGGAAAGCTTTTCTAAGAATACATGAACAATTTAAGAAACTGAAAATGCATACAATCAGGCAATTTAGCTTCTCTGGACCTTGGTTCCTGCATGTATAATACTTATCTCTCATAGTGTTACAATTAAGAAATAGGTCACATAAATAAATAGGTTCTCAATAGATATGAATTTCTTCCCCTCCTTCTCAAAGATTGTGTCTCATATTTCTAATCTTAGTGTTTTCCTTGCTCTGATGCCATGTTACCATTCTTTTAGGGCCAACCAAAGATGAAATGAAAGCACCTTAAACCTAGAGAGATCTGACCACGAGGGCCACAACAAAATGAATGCATTTACCTCCTATGTACCAATTAACACTTCCATTCACAAGGACTCCAGAGCTAATTTCCCTGCTCTACAGCCAAAGATTCAATAAATCTTAAATTTTGCTGTTTTATTGTGCTAATGTTGAGAAAACACACTTCCACACCTTAAACCTACTGGCCTGGTATTCCTACTTTAATATTTTAGTACTATTTACCCCATTTATTTTCTTCTTTCCCTAATATCATCAAAACATGGAAAATTATGAAATTGTGTAAAATCATAAAAATGTAGACCATGAAAAAGATCTCTGAAAAGCCTAAATTACTGGAATGTGATCGTTGCTGGGCTTGGCAAAACTAACTGGGACAATAGCATTTGTTTCAAAATGGCCTTTGAAAAACATCCCTGTGGAAATGTTATAATATTGGTTTTTATTCAGTCCAGAGTCAATGATTAAGGGATATTTAATCTACTGAGACCAGTCTAGTCAAGCATCTTTGCCTTAATGCTACAGAGAATGTCTGTATGATAAGACTCTCAAATCTGTTCAAAGAAAAAAAAAAAGACAGGCACCAGAAAGGAAGATTCAGGCCTACAGAAAAAGAATTTGCAAAGCAATTAGCAGGCAGTCAGGTTCCCAACCAATTGGCTGGTGCCTAGGACTTGGCTCTAGTTCTTGAAGGAAATAGATGGGGCAATATAGCAGTTGGACTCAAGAAGGAAGGGAGGTAAGCAACTGAGTGTTAGGCAAGAAATTCCAACCCACAAATGAGCTGCAAAACCCTAGCAACATAGTTCAAAAAGACCACAGCTCTTTATTCACATGGAGGGCTTTCCCATACATCCTATTCCAGAGACAAAGGGCAGAGAGAGCAGATTGTTTTTACATTCTGCTTAACAATGGAAATGGGCTCCAAAGAAACCCATCTCATGTAGAACCATGCTTCTGTACACTCATTGATTCACAGACATTTTTGCACACAGCTTAGGGTGACAAGCGGAAGTCAGAAATGAATAACATATAAATTGTATAATGTCAGTTTAGCTGAACCTTTATGAGGGAAAAAAATCTCATAAACTGCAAGCAAAAGGTCATTCTGTGATTGAGCAACTCTCTTATTTGTATGCAGGATATTATGTATATAGATAATCAATATCAAATTAATGAGAATTTGATATGGTATTTATTATATAAGCATCCAGATCTATCATAAGTGCACTCAAAAGAGTGAATTTATTGCTGTCTGCTGTATTTTCCCCATGGATTATTGAGAATAGTAACAAAAATCAGTTGTCCTTTACCATTTGGTTAATGTTAGCTCTGAAAATTAATATAAAATTCCTCACTTACAGGAAAGTATTTATTATGACAAATTATAGGTGATAGACGACCTTTTAGTATACAAACAAACTTAAGGGGGTTTTTATTTCTTTAGTATTTGAATATCAACTCTTTATATTTCCCACCAAATTATCTCTAAAAATCATACATAACTATAGCCAAGGCAATTCAGAAGCAATAGTAGACAATTCCAGAATCACTTGGAGCCTGAAATAGATTTCATGTCTATGCATGCTTGTTTGACTACTGACTTTAGCCCATTATATTACTTAAATATGGATTATCTGGTTTGTCCAAAATAAATAAACCAGAGCAGCAGTATAAAAATAATAATACTATTAGGCATTGGAATAGCAAGTATTAAATACTATAAAATATAACACAAATATTAACTCATTTAATCTTCACAGTATCTGCATGTGGTAGATAATATAATTATCTAGCCCTTTTTATTAGTTAAAAAAACTGAATCATATAAACTTAAGTCACTTGTTTATGATTCTATAGCTAGGAAATAAGTAAGACGGAGGTTGGGGATCCAGGGTTTTGGCTCTAAAAATCTGTGCTTCTAAGAACTACATCAAAAAAGAAATTGGTACATCAAAAATTCTCTTTATCTTACTTGGTATATCCCTCTTTTAGTTAATTCTGTGATTCACTACTTGTATATAGATTACAGGACCCAATTCAGGATGAATTCTTGTCTGTGCCTTTTGATATATAGATAAGGAAATTTTATTTTGCTTTTGTGATGCCTGTGGACCAAACACCACTGACTCCTTTTCTGGGATCCTTATACTGCTTGGGCAGATAAACAAGTTTGCATGAGACAAGGTCTTTTAAGGAAATGTCAATATGATATACATAGGATTTAAGACACGTACGCTCAGTGAGCTGTGAGACTACCGTAATCCCTGCCTGGTACAAGAGAGATTTGATTTAATAAGTGCTGATTTTCTCTTTGTAAATAGAGTCAACCTCTCCTCTACTGAGGATCCCAAGGTAATGTAGGCCCCAGGCTGATTTGCATATTTTAAAATTATCAAGCACTTTTCAACTAGAGCAACTGTCAGGTATACCCCCAAGGAAGATGCCTCAGCATGAAGAAAGAAGGGAATAAAATTAAAAATGTCTCTTTTTCCCTTTTTTATTATCTGGAAAAAATGAACGTACTTACATTCAAAAGGTCTATTCTAATATTTATATTGGCTAGACATAGTGATTTCTACTGTGACCACCAAAATACCCTCAAATATTTGTAGGATTTTTTTTCGTGGTCTCAATGCCTATAGTTTGAAAGAATTACAAAGAAATGATGTTATTAAACCATTCATTGATTTATTAACCATTGACTGAAATCCTTCTATATGCCAAGAATTATGCTAGGAAATAATCATAAATTGTAATAAACTGTAATGTTGTTAAAGTAAAAAATAAGATACAGGATACATCCACAAATAATTTGAATTTTGATAGGGTATATAAACACAATCTCTCTCTGTGTCTGTCTCTCTCTCACACACAGACACACACACACACACACACACACACTTTCATACAGTGTAGTTTTCGTTATACTCGTTGTCTCATTCCTTTTCTTGCTAGCTTTTGTACAGAGACAGTCACGTACTCCATAACAATGTTTCAGTCAATGACAGATCACATATATGACAGTGGTCCTGTGGGTTAAAATACCATACCTTTACTGTAACTTTTCTGTTTAGATACAAAAATACTTACCATTGTATTACAGTTGCCTACAATATTCAGTACAGTAACATGCTATGTAGGTTTGTAGTCTTGAAGCAATAGGCTATATCATAGAGCCTAGGTATGTAGTAGGCTATATCATCTGGTTTTGTGTAAGTACACCCTGTGATGTTTGCATAACAATGAAATCACCTAAGGACACATTTTTTTCAGAACACATTCCTGTTATTAAGTGACATATAACTGTACATAATAGGTTTTATATAAATATGTGTCTAAATATAAACATAAACTCACATATGTACATATATATACATAAACACATGTGCACACATAATTGGAGAATAATGCAATACGATTAGTGCTACAAGTATCCAAATCATAAAATGATAAACTCTTAGGTATAAGGGGATCAGGAAACATAAAATTATTTAAAACTATTTCTTAAATAAATAGAGTTTTCCAGGTAGAAAAAAACAAGGAGGAATTGAAAGGAAGAGTGATTTTTTGTTACGGAGAACGGAATGAATAAAGGCGGCCTACAGTGGAATGTGTGTAATTTGTTTCAAAGCAGGGATTATGAGAGAGAAGATCTTGAGAGATAAGGCAGTGTTAGCATCATGAAGAGGGTTGGCTACAAATATAAAATGCTACATATATTATCTAAGAAATCATTGTTTTGTAGAGCATCAGGCACAGTTCCTCATTTTGACTAATTACTTTGGTAGCAATGAAGCACACCACTTGTATAGGAAGACCAAGTGTTGATAAGAGTCTGAACTAGTGTTGAGTAAAGGAGGGATTTGAAACATATTTCAGACAGGACTTAGTAACTAGGTCGATAAAAGGTTTGAGGGATAAATGGTAAGAGTATCAATAAAAAGATACTTCCAGCTTTCTACCAGAAGCATTTGTTTGAAGAGAGAGACAGGGATTTCAATTCGAATTGAACATCTTGAGTTGAGATGCCTGCAGAAAGTTGATGTAACTATCCAGTAGCTGGTGAGATGCACTGTGTCAATCTGAGGTGCATACATGACATATTAGTGAAAATAGACATGTAAGATGTCAGTGAGACTGAATGTTTAGTGACAAAACCTGAGAAAATAAGTAACTTTCCATATGTGATGAAATATATAATTCTCTAAGAAAAATCGTGTACATGGAAATTATACAAAAACCCACTTGAAATGTTCCAGGTATTCCAGTGGAAAGTTGCCTTGGACTAAACTGTTAGGCATTTTGCATAATGGGCTTGATTCAAAGTCCCTCTGTATTATAGTATACTCTAGAACTGTGGTTCCCAACCCCTGGGCCGTGGACCAGTACCTGGATGGGTGAGCAAGTGAAGCTTCATCTGTAGCTGCTCCCCATCTCTTGCACCAGGGCATAAGCTCTACCTCCTGTCAGATAAGGGGCAGCATTAGATTCTCTTAGGAGTGCGAACCCTACCATAAACTGCACATGTGAGGGATCCAGGTTGAGTGCTGCTATGAGAATCTAATGCCTGATGATCTGAGGTGGAGCTGAGGCGGTGATGGGAAGAGGCTGCAAATACAAATTATCATTAGCAGAGATGTTTGAATGCACAATAAATGTAATGAGCTTGACTCGTCCCGAAACCACCCCTTCCCGCCCCTCCCAATCTGTGGAAAAATTGTCTTCCGTGAAACGGGCCCCTGGTGCCTAAAAGATTGGGGACCACTTCTCTAGAACAACTTGGACAATACTCCTGAGTAGGTATAGAGATAGAAATACTGATGTAAAACTACCTATGCTAACAAATTAGGCTGTTGTTATAGAATTTTAGTGCATCTACAATTTCAGGCTAGACACATTGTAAAGAGACTGAGTACTTGGTACAAAGTAATGCATTTTTAAATGACTAATTGAAGGTTTGTTTTAACCTCCCTTAATCCTATATGCTTTCTTATGTTTATACACATTGCAATTGTGTGTACCTAGTGGTGCCAATTAACGTGGAGACAGTTTCAAAGACATGTATCAAGATGGATTCCATGGACTCTGGGGATCAATGGCAGCTTCCCTTAAAGCTCTGGCATGTTGCTTTCTTCAGCAGCACGAACAGGAAACCAAGATAGCGCACAGTGTCTCGTTTTGCTCTAATTTAACTTAAACGCCCAAAGCTAAGTTGGTGATCATGTCTCCAGTGCTCACAAATTTGGGTTGCTGTCTTTCCTCTGGTAAGAGTCTTCAATTCCAAAGCCTCAGTAGTTGTTCAGTCTCTGGTGTGACTTTCAACTCTCCTCTGCTTTCTCCTAAATGCCCATTTAGCATTGCATAATTTCCTTAACTACTCTGCCATTCCCTCCAAGGAGCTTTATCTTGTTTTTAATTTCTTCCTGTTAAGCTCATTAAAAAACATCTTTTAAACATTATACAATGGAATGGTTTATAAACGTGCATAATTGTGTCGTTCTTTTCTTAAAGCAAGTATTGTTCCAGATTATTATGCAGCATAGAGATGTTACAATATGATTATACACAAAGCAAACAAAAAAATTAAGCTAATGTTAAATTATTTCATTGATTCATATATGTGGGTGCCTTTTTTATCTCAACTCTGAAAAAGTGGAGAGTTCTTATGTAAATGTGAATAGCAACAAGGGTGGAGAACAAAGGATAAAAACAAATTATATCTCTTTGAACGTTATTGTCTTTTCCCAACAAAACAAAACAGCAGCTATTTGTTGCTAAGCTCAAAACCTGGAGGTAAGTAGTTTGCCTTTGTCACCCTCCCAGTTGATTTCTGGGATCTCTTTTGTTCTAATTAAGGAAGTCACTTTGTCACATGTTATCTCGTCTATCTTAAATCTTTCTTCCAAAGTGTATTCCTCACACTGAGCCATCAATTATTCCTAATTCTAGTGCACAAATTGGCAGTATTCTTAATGTTTAAGTTCATGGTCCTATTGATCAAATTTTTGATAGAATATGTGACCAAGAATATCAGTCTTCAATACTGAAAAACCTGAAATACATCAAAAAAATGGTTTGAAAGCTTTAATAATGACAATACAGGTATCCTGTGAGGTTGTTAATAGCAGTTTGAATGTGCACTTATTTCAGTAGCCATATGTATTTTTCTCAATCCTTAGGAAGTCTTTGCAATATAACCTTCTAGATTTGTACCTGCTCAATATAACTTTCTGTATGAGATAAGTAATGGTAGTTACCCCTCTCTTCCTCACATTTACGCCTTTCTGCTTAAGTGGATAACCAATCTAAGAACATACCAGGAAGAAATATTTATCTGTCCTAAACATTAAAGGAGAAGCAGATGATTCAATCTGACACCTGGGAATGAATTTAAAACAACTATAAATTGGAACTGATAGGAAAGCATACCGCATAATTAAAGCTCCATCAACTGTAAGATAAAAAATAAGGAGCATGCAAATAGGTGCCTTTAAGGACAAATGAAACTTAAGGTGCGTGACAGGCACTCCTTTGCTTTTGTGGGTATATGCATAACAATCTATGCTTCTTTGGAATCCCCTAGCTACTGTTCCCCCTACATGGCAAACACCCTTGGAAGGAAAACTTGCTGGCTCTCAACTAAAGTAATTTCACTTTGCTTGACAAACTAGGATACTTGGCTAGAGTGAGTGCTGTGGCGTCAGCCTAGCTCACAGCAACCTCAAACTCCTGGGCTTAAACGATCCTCTTGCCTCAGCCTCCCGAGTAGCTGGGACTACAGGCATGCACCACCATGCCCAGCTAATTTTTTCTATATATATTTTTAGTTGTCCAGATAATTTATTTCTATTTTTAGTAGAGATGGGGTCTGGCTCAGGCTGGTGTCAAACTCCTGATCTCAAGCGATCCACCCGCCTCGGCCTCCCAGAGTGCTACGATTACAGGCGTGAGCCACTGCACCCGGCCCAAACTAGGATACTTGTATTCAACAGACTAGTATTGGAAATAGATTTAAAAATGTGAATGAATCACTATTTCATACATTTAAAGTATAGAAATGCACTTTTCAATTTTGAAATACACCCAATAAATCTTGCCCTGAAAAAGACTTCTAAGCATAAACATAATTGTGGAGAAAGCATTATCAAATTATGTAGGTAGGGTACTGAATAGAAATTTGTTGGGAAAAAAAGAAATGTGTTGACTAAATTAATTACTAAAATCGCCATGTAATCAATTTTTGTTTCAGGGAAAATAAACATATGCATGTGCATGTATGCTTTAGAAAAAAGAAATATATGCATGCACACACACACCACTCACCTATATTCTTTCTGACAAATTACTGTGGAAGAGAACTGATAGATAATCAATGTGATTATATTGTATCATCAATAAAATTATAAAATTTAGGCTCATTATATTGTCAACCAATGGAGCATGATCGCTTTTCTGTTTAAGTCTTGAAGGTATTAAAAATTAACATGAATAACAATAATCCTAATCAAAATGAAATATACCTTGTAATGAACATTGTCTCTGTACCAATCATAAACTAAAATGAAATCATAAATAACTTGGGATACTTTACCAGAACTACAATGGCAAGTTCAAAGCAGACAGATTTTTAGAATCTAAGTATAGGCCCAAGAATACAAATCAAGCAATCTCAAAGTCCAAGCTATTAAAAAAGGGAGAAAAAATTCCCAGAGACAATACAAGACTCACAGTGAAATCTATGTGACAGTAAAATTAATGGGACAAAGAAACATTTTTTCTTTTGTTCTCTTTCTCTTTCTCTCCATCCTCTTTCTCTCTCTCTTTCTTTCTGTCTCTATCTTATCTCTGTCTGTTAAGAGATCCTGGAAACTTTTTGTCATAACCTGATCGTTTCTAATATCATCAGGAAAATTTTTATTAATAATTTAATATTTTTGGAAATAATTTTTACTGAAGTATTAAATGTGTGTGTGTATGTGTGTAAAAATAAGCTACCCTTCCCATTCTAATGATCACAGAAAATAACTTTAAACAGTTAGTCTTTTTAGTTCATCTAGAGTTAAGCTACAACTCTCAGTAATATCTCCTTGTTCTTTATTGAGATATTTTTATGCATTGCCTACTGACTTCCTTTCATGATCAATGAAAATGGAGCTCAGTTACACCTCATTCTATTCTCTCCAAATATAATTATGTCACCTTTTTCTAGCTTTCTCTATTGTTTATCCTGCAAATTTAAATACTATGCTATGAAAGGTTTTGTTTTGTTTTGTTTTGTGTTTTTTTAAATATTCAACATTGTCAGTGTCCCCCTCTGCCTTTCTGTCTCAAGAGTGCTCGCACTGCAGCACCAAATATATCTAAGATATTTTTATTGTCTAAAAAATAAACTGATTTTTTAAAGTGTGATTTTCAAAACGCTTAGCCCTTAATTGTGTAAAACTTAGGTCCTATGTGCCAAAATTTATAATAAAGCATACCTACCCCAGCTTGCAAAGCTCAAAGAGAAAAAGACAGACATTTTATTTCCCATGTAATTATTTTAAACTGCTGAATATTATAGATCTTCTTTAGTAATTACATTTTCACAGTATTACAGGCTTGTGCTTTTCCTGTGCTATATGTACAGCTGCTCAGAATTTATTAGTAGGCAGTTTTATCGCTTTCAGGTTCAACTTGACAGACCCAAAGATGCAATCCTAGAGCCCTGAGTATTCTTGTTCCAACATGGGCTTGCTAATGTCTAGTATCAAGAAAACCTGCCACCCCAGTCATTTCTTTTCTTTTTTTCCCACACTTTGGATACCTAGCTTTCTGGATCTCATGTATCCCTATATCTTAATTTAGCCTTTTATTTTCCTGGCATATATTATTCACTACCCTTCTTAAAAAGGTCTAAAGGCACTTTGCTGAATCTAAAACTATGTTCATTGAGTTATCACACTTGATTATTATGGTGGCTGGAGTGAGCAGTCAAAATTGAAAATAATTTTGTCATCAAAGTTTGATGACATTGCTCCATAATGCCCAGTACCTCAGAATGTGACCTTATTTGGAAATAGGATCTTTACAGAGAAAATCAAGTTAAAAGGAGTGTATTAGAGTCAAGGTCTTAATACAATATGAATGGTGTCCTTATTAAAGGGAGCAATTAAGACCCAGAGACCGACATGCTGAGAGGGAAGGTGATGTGAACACACGGGGAGAAGATGGCTATTTAACTGAAGTGTTGAATTTATAAGCCAAGGAACGCCAAGGAGTGCCAGCAAACTGCAGAAGCTGGAAGAGGCAAGGGAGGAGGGTTTCCTAGACTAATCAAGGAAAGCATTGCTTTTTCAGACTTTTAACTTGTAAAACTGTAAGACAATACATTTCTGTTCTTATAGGCCACATTGTTTTTAGTACTTAGTTACAGCAGCCCTAGAAAACTAATACATTTCTAACAGTCATTGGGCCAAATTCAACAGCTGTCAGCTCTGCATAGTAGTTTCTCTTATGCCACTTACTTTTAACACTCGGTTTTGTCAGACTTAATTTTTGTTAATGTAGTAGGCATAAAGTGTTATCACATAATGGCATTAATTTTCATTTGTCTGGTTAAGATCCAGTAAGTTTGTTTCTGTTTATTTATCTTCCTCGTTTCCTCCACTGTAAATTGTTTCTTATTCACATCCTTGACTAATTTTTCTACTAGGTTATCTGTCTTTTCATGTGGATCTTAAGACTACTGCATTTGTTAATATGTGTCCTGAAAATACCTTCTCTTTATCTGTAACATTTAACTTTTTCTACATTGTCTTTTATTTATAGAAGGTTGTGAGTATAGATTGATTTATCAAACTTTTTTTTGTTCATTATCTTGTTTAAGAAATCCTTTTCTAACTAAAGATAAGTAAAATATTGACTTAAATTTTCTTATAAATCAATTTAAACATTTGGAAACAATTCTTTATGAGTTCAGGATTGCTGTGGGAAACCAAAAAAATACAAACTGAGAATTTTTAACTAAAATTTTATATGTGTGAGAAAAAATAAAAGGAGTCCCTTGTAGGATAAAGCTGGAAATTTCCACATCTCAGTGTAATCTTCTCTCGTGTAGGTTAAAGCTGCCTTTGGCAGTAAAATAATTTTATTAATATGCAGATATGACTCAGTGTTTTGCAGTTAATGTATTATTTTGAGACATGCCAAGAAAAGGGGAAAAACTTATAATATTCATTGGAAGGGGAGAACTTGTGATCTTTGAGGCAGAGAAAACTGCAACACTCCAGCAGAGCTGAATTTGTCTTCCTTGGGAAATTTCAAAAGCTTATCTATAAAAAGCATGGATAAAATATTGCATTAAAATATTACAGATCTATTAGTTTTCTAAAACTATCATCTATCCACATATGTACATATCCACATATATATTTATATATGTATGTATAAATATGTATATATGATACGTATATATGTAATAGATATACATATATATATGTGTGTATGTGTGTGTATGTATATGTCTCTCTTTCCAATAAGCATTTGGAATATTGTTCTATATCCTAAGGTAGCTGGCTCCATCATTTCCCTTATTCTGTAGCTTTAGGAGCTAAGTATTTACAAATATATTTTCATTGGACTATGATATACTTTTCCAGAGCTCTTAATGTCCCTCACTTTTGTAAAAGGCACAAGCGAGGGAGAAAGGGATGGGGAGAGGGAGCCAAGAAGAACCCTCCCAGGTAGGATGAACTCGGTGATTTTCTTGTTGGTATGTAGATTCTCCCTCAAGTCATTTTGATCCATCAATCCACCTGTTGTGGATGCTACAGTGTCATCCCTCTCTCCTAGCAGTGAAAATTGCCTATGTCTGCAAAAATATAGATGATCTGAGCCCAGTCTGTGAATCTAAAATACTGTCCGGGGTAGCTTTCATCCAGATGCCCCTTACACCTAGTGCAAACCTCTTTAGTTTCAGTTAACTGTGGAGTCTATTTGCTGCTTGAGTACCCACTTTGTGAGTAACCTGAACTTTGGTCTCTGTCCTCTTTGCCTCAAGAGGCCATGAAAATAAAGATCACTTCTGTGAAAATGGCAAATATCATGAGGCCAAAGGGGATTTTAGTTTTCCATTGACTTCTCTAGGTTCTTATTTCCTTCTCTTCAATTTGGGGTTCGTGTTTCTACCTTCATATGTCTATGTCTGTCTCGACCTATAATCCATAAATATTAATTGTTTTCCAGATAAAATGTTGAACTAAATTATCTAGCTTGCATTTCCAGAAACCAAACCTGTTTTAGTGTGTTTTGATTAACTAAATTATTATTCTCTTATTGATGATCAAATTTTCTAAATGTTGGCCAGTGGAAGCAAGTTGATTGGTTTCTTTGTACTTTTCTATGATCCCATTAATCTTTGATATCTCACTTAATTTCTGTCTCAAAAAGAAATCCTAATCTCACATTTCCTTCAATTTCTCAGACTTAGAAACAGCACGTCTCCAAGACAATGTAGTTTATATCAGAGTAAAAACACTGGTGCTGTTGACCAGTGCTTGGGTACTAGGGTTTTCTTTCATGCCAACAGAATGAAACTCTAGGCCTTTTTCAGCAACAATGATTAAAATAAAAATGTACAACTACTTTACAAATATGAATTTATAAATCAAGATATGTATAATCAGTTCTAATAGTATAATGTTCCTATTTAAATACTTTTATTCTATCCCTGTAGAGAACTTTCTCTTATGCTGAAAAGTCTTAAATGCTAATATTATAAATCATAGAACTCAAAATTCCTTTCGCAAGATACAGATATTTGATTTCTAAACAAAGATCAATTAACATGTTAAAAGACAATAACTTATTGTTATTTAAATTTTTATGTTAAAGACATAATTAGATTTAAAAAAATACAAATAGTTATCTTCCTTTTGGATTTTTGACATACTTATACATTGTAAAGCAAGAGTTATATTTTCTTTGATTTTTCTATATTATACTATATTAAAAAATTATGGTTCTTTCTCCAGTAAAAGAAACCAGGACTCCTTGGGAACATAGTTGATTTTAGGGCTTGAGCAGAAAAAAGAAAGATTAAGGTGGAACATTTTGTGATGTCAGAAATTAAGGAAGTAAGCTTTAAAAAATGATGGAAGCATGTTGAAAAGGCACCAAAGCCACACTGAAAAAATCACCCCATCACTGAATCTGGAAGAAGTTGTAGAAAACAATAAATAACCATAGTAATGGATTCTAATACATAGAATAAAATAAATGTCCTTGAGTCTATACTGATACAAGTAAATAATAAATAAAAATAAATGGGAGATAAGGGGCAGTTTTTTCTTACAGAATAATTCCAAATAATAAATGTTGAACTGAATGAAGAAAATTGAAAATCACAATTAGTAAACCACAGTATTAATTATTGTAGACAAGATCACCAATTGATGCTAAAATTAGTGGGCAGATTTTTTTCTTTTTTGGGGGGGCAGGTTTTTACTTTGTAGCTCAAGCTGGGGTGCAGTGGCAAGATCATAGGTCATTGCAGCCTCAAACTCCTGTGCTCACGTGATTCTTCTGCCTCAGCCTCACAAGTAGCTGGGACTAAAGATGTCCACCATACCCATCTAATTTTTAATTTTTTTGTAAAGACGGGGTCTTGCTATGTTGCTCAGGCTAGTGTAGAGCTCCTGGGCTCATGCGATCCTCCTGCCTCAGCCACCCAAAGTGACCCACTGCACCCAGCCTAGTGGGCAAATTTTTAAGCAGAGATAGGATATTTGCATAAACTCCAAGTATTTCCCTCAAGATATGTATTAATTGTGAAGAAAAAATTAGTAACAACAATGGAGAAAACTGGCAGAAACACTTTAACCATGTGAGCAAGGTTAATATCATTAGTCACAAGACATATCACTATCACATACTCCCTGATATGATATGATACACTGAGAAGAGACCACTTCTGGGATATCCTTGACAAAAATGTGTAACCTTAAGTAATCATGAGAAAGCATAGACAGACTCCAGTTGAAAGGCATTCTATGAAATAACTTGACCAGAATTCTTCAAAAGGGTCAAGGTCATGGACAACAAAAAGAAAAAGACGAAGAGCTCTCACAGATTGGAGAGTAAAGAGACATGACAATCAAATGCAAAGTGACATCTCTGGAAAAGAATGACTTTAATGGAAAAGCTGATGAAATTTGAACATCAAGAATTTAGTTAATAGTAAAGTGATTAGAATGGTGTTTGTCATGCACTCAACTTTATAAATGTGATTGTGAATTAAAAATACAACACGAATTTACTGAATGTGACATGTTTACATCTGGTAGATCCTGAATTTTGACCGACATTACGTGATCACTGGATTTTTCTTGTCTGCTTTTTTTATCTGGGTCATACTGATCTCATATAATGAGTTAGGAGAGAGTCCCACCTTTTCTTTTTTCCAGAAGACTTTGCAGAAGATTAGAATTTTCTGCTCCATGAATGTTCCCTGAAAACTATTCCAGCTAACTGTTTGTATCTGGGAGGGGAGGGTAGAACATTTTAAATCATGCTTTATTTCCTCTTTAGTAGATTTTGGTATATTTTTAAGAATTTGTCACTACAGCTAAATATTCACTTTTATTGGTATATGTGTTCGTAATATTCTCTAACCTTCGCAATCTTGATATTATCTGCAGTTACATTCTTTTTTTGTTCAATTCTTAATGCTACTCTTTGCCTTTTCCCTCCTTTCCATAAACAATCTTGCCAGATATATGCTTCTATTGTTAGCTCTTAGGAAAAAAAAGAAAACCTTCTGGCATTTTTATTTTCTTTTTGGTGTATTTGTTTTCAACTTCATTAATTTCTGTCATTTTTATTGTCTCCTTTTATTCTTTGGCTGTGGCATTATAATGTCTTTCTTTTCTAGTTTCCTATGGTTAATGCTTAGCTCATTGATTTTAGCATCTCTTTCTTTATATATAAGCACATCAGATTATAAACTATCTTCTCGACTTAGTATCATTTTCTCTGCACTACGTTTTAATTTCTTTTCATTACTTTTTCAGTTGTAGGTGTTCTGTGGCTTTTATTGTCTTCAAGTTTGTTACCTTTTAAAAACCATATAGAGTTATTTTTAATTTTCTTCTTTTTAAATTTCCAAAACTATAAGGATTGAGTCTTTCTTTTGTGTATTAAACTCTAACTTAATTTTAGCATGGTCAGAAGATTTAGTAGATAGTGGTTTATTAAAATTAATTCAATCTTGCCTAATAACTCAGTACTTGATCAAGTTGAGTTAAATGCTTCACACCTGCTTTAAGAGAATTTATATTCTCTAGATGGTGCATTCAAGTTTTATATACATATTATCATATTATATATATTCATATACGTATATCATTATATACATATCAAGTCATTCACAGTCTTTGTTTTGTTCTATACATTTATAATTTTTTGTCTGGTTAACTGATCATTAATTAAAAAAGCATCAGTATGGCTGCTTTACATATATTCTCTAGATTTGAGAATAGATAATAATGGTACTGAAGATTTTATCAGAAACCAGATTTTATATGACTTTATAAACAAAATGAAATTAAGCACTTAACATTAACAAAAAGTGCTTTCAGTGGGGCAGTGACATCATTTTTCATTAAGGAGTAAGAAATCAACTTATTGAGGTGCTGTTTATATAAAATTTAACTTGTTTTTTAGAGACAGGGTCTTGCTCTATTGCCCAGGCTGGAGTGCAGTGGCATGATCATAGCTCACAGCAGCCTCAATACTCTTGGGCTCAAGCAATCCTCCTGCCTCAGCCTGCCGAGTAGCTCGGACTACAGGAGCTTGCCACTCTGCCTGTTTTTTTGTTATTTGTTTGTTTGTTTTCTTTCTCTCTTTTTTTTTGTAAAGGTAGGGTCTCACTATGTTGTTCAGGCTGGTTTTGAACCCTTGGGCTCAAGGCATCCTCTCAATTTGGCCTACCAAAGTGCTGAGATTACAGGCATGAGCCTCTGCACCTGACCTAAAATTTAACTTTTTAAAGAAAGTTCTTGCAATAAGCAGGTTAGAGTTTATGCTGTTCTATGGTAGAATCATAAGGAAACAGGACTATATCAAAAAGAAGAGTATGCGGTTGCCAGGCAGACTTGTGTGAAAAATCTTTCATAAGGAGAGAAAATGTATTTGAAGTAAGAAAAGTATGTTAGAAAAATCCAAAAGAGACCAATGCTAGCAGAAAGACTGACAGGATAGAGGGGCTAAATTATGAAGGGCTAGCCTATGGATGTTTTATTTTATCTCGTGTGCAATGGAAGCAATCAAAGACTTTTGAAGCACTGAGTAATGATTGATAAAATTAATGTTTTCAACAGGGTAATATACCTGCAGTGTGGACTTAGAGTATCTAAGAATTGATTGGATTTGGCCAAGCATAGGAGCCAGTAGATGACTTAGGAAGCTTCTATCCAATATACAAACAATTTATCCAATATACAAATACTTACATAGCAGGTACTACACTCAAAGGAACCCAATGAGAACATAGTGTTAAAAAAACACAATTTTTTTTCTATTGTCTGTTTTCTATTACACTCTTATGGTACATGCAAATAAATAAGTAAGTAATATAATGCCTAGCAATGGCAAGTGACAGGAAGAATGAATGGGAGCGTTTTTCTCATTAATGCCATTTTCAGTTAGGTTATTAGTGAAAGCTTCTGAGGAGGTCCCAGTTGAGCAGACCCTTGAAGGTAGCAAGAAAAGGAACCATCGGAATATCCAGGCCACAGGTGTTCCTAGAAAAATCAGCAGAGGCAAAGAGAGCCAATAAGAGAGTAGCAAAGGAATGAGTTGAGAGTTGCTTTCAATAGAGTGTTACCGGAGACAGATGGAGCAAAAGACGTAGAAAAATATAGGCTAAGAGACCAACTGTAGTCTGATGGAAATTGAGTTCTAATGATGTCTCTTAGGAAATGACTTCCAAAACTGAGTGGATGCACATGGCTACCTACATTTGTTTGTTAGGGCTGCCACAACAGAGTCCCACAGACCTGGTGGCTTAAACAACAGAAATTTATTTTCTCACAGGTCTAGGGGCTAAACTTCTGAGAACAAGGTATCAAGAGGCTCATTTCTTCTGAAGCCTCTCTCCTTGGCCCCTAAAACACTCAGCCCTTTAGAAAACAGTGCCATGTCCTCAGATTTGGGAAACTGAATTATAATTATATGAGGGTAATGAGGAAGGAATTTTACGGGAGAGAAATGACATGAGAAAATATATAAAGTGATATAAGAAATTAAGTTTTGACCAGAAAACTCTGAAAGATCCAGTTTGGTGCAAATCTTTCATGGAAGCGACTAAAAGCAAAGTACAGTAGGAAAATATACTCAGGCAAGATCATGACTAGCTAAGAGGTTTAGACTTTATTGTGTGTACTAAGGAGAATTACTTAAGGTTTATGAGCAAGAAGGTGCTATAATCAGAAGTGTGCTTCAGGTCCATTAATCCATCAGAAATATGTAGTTTATGATCAGGTGCTAAAACATAAATCTCATTAGCACTTCTAGGTACACCAAGGGCTTAGATAAATTCTTGTTTTGTTCTGTAATGAAGGAGAATTTGTCAGAATTTAGTGTTTTTGCTCTGACACTGTGAAGGGCATCTTTATATTTCTCCCACAGACTATCCTTTGTTTCTGCTGTCACAAATAGAAATGGGATTCCTACCCATTATGGCTGATTTCATGGGATTTTTTAATGTTCTGCTCTACAGCCGAAATAAATAACTAAATGTAGCATAGTAAAAACAATTAAATAGAAACATTCACCGTATATGCTGTGGTTTGTTGTGATCGGGTAAGCACTCATGGGTCCACATGATACTATTAGGGGTTGGTTCTCATTATTCATAATAATGAACCAAAGCTCCCAAAGTTACACTTTTCCTGTTCCTAGACCTTACTTTAATGTTATCATATTATGTGTATTCAACACTTGAACTAGTCAACATTTAATGTAGAGCTTAAGATTTTTAATATTCTCTCATGTACATTTTTACTTCTGAATTTCTATTGAGAAATCTGTCTATACATATCTCTGTCTCTATTCTTTTCTTATGCTTTACAGATACTATCCATCTTCGGGTTCTCGAATCTTCCCCAGTTGGCACAGCCATTGGCAGTGTAAAAGCAACTGATGCTGACACTGGGAAAAATGCTGAAGTAGAATACCGGATCATTGACGGTGATGGAACCGATATGTTTGACATCATAACTGAGAAGGACACCCAGGAAGGCATCATAACTGTGAAAAAGGTGCACAGCATCAGTGCAAATCAGCATCTGTGTGTTTTCAGAGTAGACATGGCATTATGTACTATTCACTCATGCATTATACCTTAAGAAATATCACTGTGACGTTCAAAAATATAATTTATATTGTGTATAAATAAGAGGGAAAAAAAGCCAAAAAGCTCCTTAAACATTTTGACCACTGGTTTTGTTGGTTGAAACATGAAATCTGAGATTTCACAAAATTTAAAAGGCAAGTTAATATATGTGTGATTATATTGCAAAGTTATGATAATAAGAGGTGACCATAATGACATTGTTTAGTTAAAAATTATAGTTAATAGCTAATAATGGCGATATATCATCACAGTACATAGAAAATACCGAGCCATCTATCCAGATGTGTGAATCAATAATTAGAGTTACTAATTAAAGGGATGGCATAGATTGGAACATAATTTAATTGTTCACATCTTCCCTTCTGCTATATAAATTAAAATTTTCTGCTAGCATATGCTCAGTGATACAATTTAAAGGTAACTATTTTTTCATGTAGAGTCAGTTCAGTAGCATCATTATGAGATAAAAATAAGGCACAGTAAAATTTAGGTTCCAGTGAAATGTCACACACAAAGTAATCAGTGAGCAATAATAATAATAAAATAGGTCAATAATAAAATTATCCTGAGATTCTCGTGCAAGGCATAGGGACACAACCAACGGTTATTAAATGGACAGTGACCAGCAAATGGCAAAGCAGCTGTCTTGTTTTTCATGACCAGGTAGCAGCAGTAATGCAACTAGAATCTGGTGCTTCTCTGAATAAAAAAGAAGATTGAGGGAATCTGAGCCAACAATGTCTTTTTACTGTTAACAAAACATATTTTTTAAAGTGCCTGAGAAGCAAGGTACTTGATTTTATACTTGTGAAAATTAAATTATATCAATATTTAAGGTCCTGTTTTTGTTTCATAATGTAACCTAATTACCACACTACTATGAAAATTTTCTCTTTTGTAATTACATAAGATTTTCCTTATTTTGAATGTTTCATATAACTGTTGAAAGTTTTATATTAGTCTTCAAAATTTCATAGTTTATATAATACTACAATCCCATTATATTGGAAATATCACAACATAAATTTAAGAAGATAATTGAATTTTTTTGCATAGACAAATTTAGCAGTAGCCAACACTTCAGTACATGCACATTCACAAACACACACAAACCACCAGCTTATTTTTTATAGAGTCACCACCTTATGAATATCCATCCTAATTTTTCCAAGGTTTAAAATATCATTTTCCTGTGTTCCAGGGTATTCACTATTGAATACATAAAAAGTAAAAGTTGAATCCAAAATGATATGTAAAGATTATACTATTATTTGCATTACTCTTTTTTATTTATAACTAATGAACAACTTGCCAGAACTCAACTAGGACTTAAAAATCATACTGTAACTTTGGGGCAGCATAGCACCTCACTTCCCTCACTCTAACTTGATGACTTATCATCTCTTTCTGCAGCCACTTGACTATGAGAGCCGAAGACTTTACACTCTGAAGGTTGAAGCAGAAAATACCCATGTGGATCCACGTTTTTATTACCTGGGACCATTTAAAGATACTACAATAGTGAAAATCTCTATAGAAGATGTGGATGAACCTCCTGTTTTTAGCAGATCCTCCTATCTGTTTGAGGTTCATGAAGATATTGAAGTGGGCACAATTATTGGTACTGTTATGGCAAGGGATCCAGATTCTATTTCCAGCCCCATTAGGTAATTATGCCTGAGTTGAAAATGAAAAGGAAAGGAGTTGAAATACATACAGAGATCATGAAATTATATTTAAAGCATGTAATGCAATTAAAGATACCAGAGTCTCTCCATAAGTTGCACGTACATTTGGTGAGCACAGTGCTTCAAGTGAATTATTTCTAAATGCTTTTGGGGATGGCTTGCATAGCCTCATAGTTTGCTTATTCTTATCATGCCCATTAGGTACCTGGCTGGTATCATTATCTGATTGTCTTCTTAAGCTGTTTGTTGTTCTGACCCCGGGTAAAGATCAAGGGCACTATGTCAGCTGTATGTTCACAGTGCAACCAAATTACTATATTTGTACTTCCAAGTTATTAAATAACATATGAGGTTGATTGAGAGAAATTTTAACAGTTAAAAAGAAGGTAATTACAGTGCCACACTGTGGTTATATTATTATTGTAGACATTGCCCTTATACTCCAGCCATCAAAGTGGGAAGTTTTTTGTTTTGTTTTGTTTTTATTTTCCTATTTTTTTGCCTATTTCAAAAATATTATAATATCCCAGAAATATTGGAGTCATTTCAATGTTTTTTTTGCTTTTCTTTTTTACAGCAGCCTAAAAACATATGAGATGTGATAAACCCATAAAAACGTGAAAGACTCAAAGTTTTCATTGTCTGTTCTATCACTTTAAAGAAATGCAGATATCTACATACAATATTCAACATCAAAATGAATGCTTGCTTTAATCTGTTAGTGCATCATGTGTTTTGGATTTCATCTGTTTCCTTGATTTTATTTGCCCGTTGTTCCACATGAGCCAGTCAAGTATGAGTTCTGATGATTATTGTGCAATCTCTGAGCACACTCTCCTCTGACTCTAACTTATGTGGCTACATAAAGTAGGGAACCTCTAATTTCATGTGCCATGGGACTCCCGCTAGACTTAAGTTAAAAATTCTATAGAGTTTGCCATTTCTTCAGTGAAGTCATATATTTCATGTATATATATATGCATATATATAAGTTGCTCTTTCACTTATGTAATTTTACAATAATATGTTTTCTTATATTCACACCCAGCATTACAGGCTACATACTGGCAGAAAAAACCTGAACATGGTAATCATGTAGAGTTTCCATCTGCCAGAATGACTTACCCATAAATGCCTCTTCCTTAATTCATTTATCTTTATCTAAATTGCTGCATTCCTTGGATTTTTTTCCCTTAGATGCTTTCATAGAACCAATACATGCAATCAATTTTCCCCATTAAATAATCATCAAGCTTTTCCTTGGCAGAGATCCTAACTGACTTTAGCAGGCTATGATCTGTGTTCTTGATTTTAAAATGAACTTTTTAAAAAATAAAATAGGATATTTTTAGTGAGTTAAATTAATGTCAACTGGCATTATTAAATTGAAGTATCAAGATATTTCTCCATACAATGATTTATATTTTGCTTCTGCCAATAGACTGATGGTTATTATATGTCAAAATATATCTGTGAATATCTAAAATAGAATAAAAAAATGTTTAATGAGGATTCAGGCCTAAGGACCAGGAGGAAAGAATGAATTTATATATATGATATGCAACAGAATTAATGATGCATTGCTTATCAAGGGCAAAACATACACCATGAAGGTTGTTATATACGTTAACTTTATATTAACTTGTAGAAAATGCAAATGAATATTCTTGGATGTTATTCTTTTGTTAGTACATGTGTATACATATACATAGATATACACATATATATATTCAAAGAAATAAAATGGCTTTATTAGTGCAATGTATTTATGGGATGGATCATACTGGACATGTTATAAATTATGTCATATGTTGTGAAGAATATTAATGCAATAATCAAAGGGATTTACTTAAAATGTGTGTTCTGGAAATGATTTTAAAAGAGAAAATGAGTTAACACACCTAATTTGACAATAGAGAATTGCAAAATATAATTATACTTTCAATTGTATTTGAAAAAGAAGAGCTTTAATCTCTCTTTATCTTCAAGGTAATGTCACATGATATTTTAAATTCTATCATTATTTCTTTGAACTACAAGAAATAATTAGGAAAGAACACACATGAAATGAATTTGGCAATGTCAGTGATGCATTATTGATTTGCATTTTGTAACTTTATGTCATAGTTCCAGAGAAATAAGGAACTTTACTATTTGCTAAATGCCAAAGAATTCAGTCATTCTTCCTTTCATTTAACAAATATTTGTGGATCACCATATCAGATATTAACTTGTTTCTCAAGGAGTTCTCAATGTATTAGGGAAGAAGATTCAGTATGAGAATCAAATAATTTTCATTGAGTGCCTGCGAGTATAATGCTTGGTATTTTTATGTTTTATTCTCTGTTTGAAATGTTAGATAAATAAATTCCTTTGAGTGGTACAAGATGCTTTATGATGGAAGGGAACAAATAGCTTCTACTTTAGATAATCATGAAGGAGTGCAAGGAGGAGGTGAAATTTATGTTGGATTTTTCAATAGTAAAATAATTTTGTCAACTTCGGATGAAATTTGAAAATCATTCTACATGTAGGGATACAATTATTTGCTTTATTGTTAATGGTAAAACATGTAGTTTGATAAAGATAATACGATTTATTCCAACTACATCAACAAGACTGATAAACCTAGTGTTAACTTTAGATGACATCCAATACCATCCATGTAATCAGTTTGCAGGATAGTAGTTGTTTTTAAAAAATACATATGGACTTTATTTGATACAGATATATGAAACTCATATCCCAAACTTTTTTATTTTTAAAAGAGCATGAATTAAAAGTTATACATTTTATAATGATACATGTGATTAAGAAACTGATGCTACATGGGTATCATATCATTAAGTCACTAAACACCATAATAATTTGATGACCTACGACTTTGATGAAACTAATGTTATCTCCAATTTTCTTGCTAACAAAAAAAACTCAGCTTCTGGGAATGATCTTTTGCAATAGATCCTTGTAGTTATTTCTCAATAGAATCCTTAATAACCAAATAAAGTCAGTTGGTAATGTAAACACATGTAATCCCAACTATTGTTGCCAAATGCATTAAAGTGAGTTGAATGTATATGCCATTAGATAATTATTTCAATAACACAAAACATCCTGAAGACTAGCATTTGAATGCACAACAAAGTGCCAATGTATGCCTTGGGGAGAGAGTATGCGTGATGCTGATAAATCGATGAAATAGTCTACATTCTAGATCACTACTGTGTTCTTTCAGTGATATGTGTGTCTGTGCATTTCGCCATTTTCTCCTGCAAACCATTAATAATGCTTCCATTATTTTTCTCTGCCCTCTACATTCAGATTTTCCTTGGATCGCCATACTGACCTTGACAGGATCTTTAACATACATTCTGGAAATGGATCCCTTTATACATCAAAACCTCTTGACCGTGAACTATCTCAATGGCACAATCTTACTGTTATAGCTGCTGAAATCAGTAAGATGAATTTTATGTATATAATGTATATTTATGTATGTATATATTTATATTATATATTTTATGCATTTCAACATATATTTATAGGCCTTAATTTATGTTAAAATAATTTATTCTCATTGCACACACAAATGTTAATTTTAATCTAAGTTTTTAAAAGACTTCTCAACACCTATAATTTTTTTCAATATTTTCTGTGTCTATACACAGAGGGATATCTATAGGTATTGTAGAAGAAGCAAAGTTTTACCTGTTTTTTCTTAAGGTTTTTGGCTTTGCCTAATAATTAAATTGGCAGAAAACAGATTAAAGGGAGAAAAACATACTCATTTATTTAATACAAATTTTACATGACACAGGAGCCCAAATGAGGAAATGAAGACCCCAAATAAATGGCAAGACTGAAACGTTTTATACTGGATGAATAAAGAGAAGCAATTGTAGACAAGTAATTCAATGTATATGGGGAGGGTAAATGAAGAATTTTTTTTAACAAGATCTGTTTGTATAGAATTTTCTTGGCTTCAACTTTTCATCCTTGATGATAAAAATATGTCCTCCTCTCTGTTATTTTTCCTTGGTATAGGAAGGACATCTTCCATAAGAAGATTTTATCTCTTGCTTTCAGTAAGAAAAATGGTCAGAGCACCCTTCATGCACCTGTTGCTTTTTTTAAAAAATTACCATTTGCTCAAAATAATACTTATGCCAATGTGACATATTTTGCTACCTTTCAGTATCTATAAATCTACATTTAATATTAACTAATAAAAATGAGCTAGAATTTATGAATTAAATGTATTATCATTTGGGGAAAATGAAAAGTATTAAATTTGTTGCATGGACACTATGAATTAGAGTCTATGCTAAATGCTGCGTATATATTATATCATTTCATCTTAACAAAAACATGTAGGTAGATATTATTACTTCTCTTTTACACATGTGGAAGCCAAAGTATATATTAGTAATCATAGTTAACATTGATCATATGTGCCAAGTATCATTTTTAAAATATTAAATTTATTTTTCTCTTTCTAATATTATTATTAATCTCCTTTAACAGAGAAGGTACTAAGGCTCTGAGGATATTATAACTCTCCCAAAGTTATATAATGCTGGGAATAGCAAATCTGAGATTTGAAACCATTCCAGTTCCAGATCCAATACTTGATTCCATACTAAATTTATAAAATTTCATCCCACTAGAAATTGGCAGAACCAGGATTCCAAATGATATCTGTCTCTAATTGTGAAAGTTCTTGCCCATACATTGGACTAGCTGCATAATTTATGGAACTCATTGTAAAATGAAAATGTCAAGCTGCTTATTAAAAAAAAAAAAAAGAAGAAGAAGAAATTTAAGATGGCAATAGCAGAGCACTAAAACAAGTGTGGGGCCCTGCTATGAGTGATACTCTGTGCAACTGCTCAGTTCACATGCCCATGACATCAGCCCGGCACGCACACGCACGTGCAAACCTGTTCATATTTTGACGTCCATACTGTGATGTATATGGAATGGAGCAATTCTTGAACTGTTTTAAAAAGTAGCATTAATGTGGGACTGAATCATGGTGAAAAACTAAGCCTATAAATTCCATATCTGAAATACTAAGATGAATCCACACTTACCAAGGTCAAGTTATTTGAAGTAATCATTACAAGTTTTGGAAAGCAAAATGTTGAGGCTGAATCACCAAGTTGTCTTAGAAGGATGGAACTAAGCTAAGCAGATCATCAACAATGAATTAAAAACCTCGAGATCAAGTAATAGATTTAGTTTTTTTCCTGAAATCTGCCTCTGAAATACAGATTAACCCCAAATAATCCATTTTTATCCATAGGGAGATATAAATGGCTATGCCTTTTAAGGCTAACTAAAGATTTTTGAGTTTTTCTTTTAAGGAAAGCTTTTATTTCTATATCTGTATCCATATCCCCATAGTTAGATGCACCCAACATGATCCAATCTGGTCATTTCAGAATCATGATTGTTTGTGCTCTCTGCTTGATTCAAGATCCTTATTCAAGCCCAGTGAGCTAGGAATTGCATTTTCCATTTCAGATGCTCTGAGAAATTTAATTTCTAAAGCTAGTTGAAGTAATTACAATTCTGTAAAAAGCTAAGCCAATTACTTCTTTTTAAGAACTAAACCTATTTTGGGCCCGTAAATGAAATCAGTCTATGGAGCAACTACTGAAAATGCCTACCTGCCAAACTACAAGCCGTCAGGGTCCCATTATGCTGTTCTGGGTACTAAATGCAATGAGGATGAGAGGGAAGCGGCATAGAGGAAACTGTTTCTACTAGATTTGAAACACTGGCCTTATGGTGTATCATGCACCAAGCCCCGAGCACAGCAAAATCATGTATAAATGTAGTTCTTACCAATATGTGTCCAGGCCCTGCCTCTGATCATTTAATTACACATTCCACAGCCATACATCATACCGTATAGCAAGCACTACTGCAAGGAATTATTTAGTGCATTATACTATGGAATAACTTCTATTTTTCTTCTTTAAAAAATATTTTCCAATACCATGTGATGAATAGAAACACCTAAAACTAAGGTCACAATCAATGACTTAATAACAAACTTGGGATTTTAGAACACATTTGTAATAGGAACCAAAGAGTTCCTCTTACTGCATCTGAAAGTTTAACTGTAATCTTTGCAATACATTCTGAGGACCGCAGAGCAAAGGTATAACTAAAGGACTCCATTATCTATACCTTGTTCCTTATTAGTGGAAATTCTTGCCCTAAGCAGGTAAAAAAGTCACATCCTTCTAGAAGATTTAAATTATCTCTACTTGGTGATATGAAAAAGCCTGTGGATGCAAATACATGGCTTCACCTTAGGACATACATTTTAAGATCCTTTATTACTGATACATTCTTGCTATAGTAGTTTCCCTGAAGAACTTTGATGGAGACTCAGGTGGTAAATATATGCTAGCTGCTATTCAGTATGATTCTTCCTTGGGATGCTTTATATTAATACTTTTATTTATACATAAGTTGCAGCATCTGCCAGCAAAAAGATTAGTGTAAGCACCATTTTTTTTTGAATAGGTGACTCCAGGTCAGATGCTTTACAAAGCACATTCATCCCTGTGGATTTAGCTTTTGATTTGAAAAGCCTTGAGTTATTTGTAAAGGGGCTGGAGAAGCTCCATGCTGTGTTATGAAAGGGTCTGACAATGCAATTTTTACATATGAAACTTTTCTCTCTCTTGGCTTCTGTGGCACAGTTAGAAAGTGAATTGCTACCAAAAGAGTTATTTTTATGTTAAGATTTTATATTGAAATAAAATATTTTGTTAATGTCCACATACTATATAAGTAGGTTAAAGAGCACATTCCAAAATATATGCAGGAAGCATAGCTTCCCTCTCTTCTCCATAGCAACAAGTAACTAGGGACTAGAGGGTCCATTTGTAGGTGAGCATCATGCCTCTGGGTATTAGCAAATGGTCCATGAATAAAGCAGGTGGAAAAATAATGGGATAGCATTTTTCTCCTCTTGTTCTGTCCTCTTCACTTCACCCCTCTTCAGACTCATATGAACTACAGGAAAGCTAGTTAACACATTTTTATTGTGTGGATGCTTTGTGTGGAGAAAGATAGCATAAGCTCTTAAGTAACATAAGGAAGTGAAGAAGATACGCTAGTGATAAGAAAGATGATTGTAATGATAGTAGTTCACAATTACTGCTGATCACCAAACTGAAATTTTGAAAAGAACTTTCATGCATTAACTCCTAATTTTCCAAATAACTCTGTGACATTGGAGGACCTACTTTTATTTACATTGCGTAAACTAAGGCATTGGAGAGATGGAGTGAATTGGCTGGAGTAACACAATGAGAGAGTGGTGGACTTGGGAACGGAGGCAGCTCGGTTCTACTCCAGGGGCTGAACTCTTAACCATGTGAACACTATGCAACAATATATGAGCCAATGTGACATTAGAACCTGACAACTGAAAAAATATATGTGGGTTAAGAAGACTGCAGTAAGATTTAAAGGGAGTGTTAAAGAAGGGGAGGCATTTTAAATTTCCTATTGGAAAAAGGAAGGAAAGGTAAACACACTTCAAGTCGTTTTAGAATTCTGTCTTCCTTTAATCTACTTCGGCCTTGTAAGTATATCCCTGCTGAGTAATCAGTTCTTACATATCATCTTTAAAAATACTGATTTCATGAATTTAGTAACAGTGCAATTAGGTAGAGAGAACTAGAGGGGGATTAATTCTTTTGCGTAGTGATATACTCCCTATTTGTATGTGACAATGTATTTTACCTTTGTGTCTGAAAATTATTTAGGTAAAATTAAAAAGTCCAGATAAAGTTTACAAGGTTAAATGATATTACCCATAACCCATATTTATAGAGACTATTTAATAAACTTATTACTGTCCCTCAGCTCTTCTGCTATTGTTTTGTTTTCAGCTAATTATCTCCTTTTCTTTTTATATTGCTCTTCAGCTACACTTTGTCAAAGTTCACACAGAAATGTAGCTTTGCCCAAAGACTGAGATATTGATGTCACAAAGGCTGATGAATATAACCTGAATTTAAGATGTAAACATACTGTCAGATATCAGTAGAAGTGCCTAGAAAAATCTGTAATGGAGATAGTGCAATTATGACTAATACAAGGTTGTTACTCAAAGCTAAGCTAAATAAAGAAACATTTATGTGTTTAAATGCTATTTACAAATCAAAACAATTTGAAAAGGCATCTTTTTATGTGAAAACTTTGATGCTCTAATTTTAACATTTGTAGCCAAAAATATGATTAATGTATTCTTTGTTATTATTGAGCTAATTTGGGAACAATAAATTGTTATGCAAAATCAGACTGGATTATTGAAATGGTACCAGTAATGACTATATGAAATAAACAATTTGAACCTTTATATTTCATTGTAAATTTTCCACCCAATTATAAAATAAGCAGCCATATTTTTAAATTTTCAAAAGTAGACTTGAAAGTAGCTATTGGAATATTTTAGTGATAAAAGCAGTTGGGGGGTAGTTTTTATTATAACAATTACCACTTAAGAACTAGTGATGTTGGGAAAGTTACTAATTTATTTAAAAGTACTTCTTCATGCAAAAAATAGGTAAAGATTAAGTGATATAATGATGCATAATAAGAATTTAATAAATATTTGTTCTTATTTTATATATATGAACAGTAAGGACACAAATATAATATGAACTCAATTATATTGGCTTGTGCTTTTAACATGATTCTCCAAAATAATAATAATACCCTTGCGTCCTGTAATAACTGAATTCATGACTACTTAATTAGGCTCTGCTAATTTTCTTTATTGCATTTGCTCATTATGTTAGCAGAATGACTGCAATGTTTATTTGTATGTGAGCACTTAATATTCACAAGATGCCTATATAAATTAAATCTGATGCACAAATGTGTCTTCCTAAACAAAATTTTCCTTCCCCTTTTCTAGATAATCCCAAAGAGACTACTCGAGTGGCTGTTTTTGTGAGAATTTTGGATGTTAATGACAATGCCCCACAATTTGCTGTGTTCTATGACACTTTTGTATGTGAAAACGCCAGACCAGGACAGGTGAGCACCTATAGAATTGAAACTATGGAAAGATTTTAACTGCATGTTAAGTATTTTCTTTTTGTAATCTTGAGAGGAATGAATAAACAGATAGAAGCACTCATATATAGTCTCACTAACATAATTTTAAAAACCTATAATGGGCATTACAGTAAGAGGAGTTAAAAAAATAAAATAAAGAAGAAGCTGTAACTGATGTTTTTAAAGGTGAAAATATTTTAAATGGCAGTATGCCAGGTTTCGTATCTCCTTTGTAAGGTTCTAATGTGAAGAGATTTTATCATTGCCACAAAATTGAGGTACAATAAGAAATAAATTTTCAACTTTAAACTTTCAAAAATATAAATAAAGCCCTAAAACTACTACCGTGCCATTAAATAAAGATTGATAACTGCTAGAGAGATGGGAAATGAAATTTGGGGAAAACTCAGAGACAAATGTACGGAAACAGCAGAACATTTAATCAATATTCTGATGTATACAAATATGATTTTGAAGTAAGGCAGCAGAATTCACTTCTTAGCCTTATACATTGCATTTCAGCATTACAGCAATACATAAAGTGCTTAATGACTTGGTTTTAGTCCTTTAAAACATTTTTCCTTCATCAGCTTTGTTTCTAATTCTTTAAGTCTTTTCCTCAGTGGACTCATTTTGTTGATTGAAAAGCTCCAGTGTATATGGCTGAAAGAAATGCTCATAATTGGTTTGAGTGCTATCTTCACAGAAGGAAGCTGCATGTTATAAATAATAATTGGGAATCAAATGTGTTTTATTAAAGAAAGAGGAGCCATCAGAAAGTTGTATTGTGTTTTGACATAATTTGATGCTCTTTATAAACATCAATGTCATTATTATATTTTTATGCAAATTATATTGTGGAATAACTCAAATTCATCCTTTTGAAGATTCTAACAGGAATTCAATAGCCTCTCTATTGTTTGAAAATGGTAAAATTGTTGCAATTGGATTCATTTTTTTTTTTTTTACTTAAAAATGTTATGGAAATGTTTACTTTGGAATATTTAAATGACTTAGCTTCTTCCCACTTACTTCTTAATGAAACAGTGCACAGCCAAAAAATACCATTCCAAATAGTCCTCTGCTTGGCAGGCTCAGCATGATATGAGCTGAAGTCTTTTCTCTAAGAGATAAATTACCCACTTTGCTACTGCTGCATACACTGCTTCCTCTATGGTGGTTATTCTATTTGATTTTCAAAAGATATCTTTTCAGAGCATTTGAGTCATTATAAATACTGATTTACAAACGTATTCAAAATATACAAAATAAGGGATCGTGCTTGTTTATTTTCCTTTTGCTAATTTTCTTTTTAACTGTAGCTGGCTCAGTAACTTCTCCACACTTTTTAGACATTTAAAAAATACTTGGCACACTGAAGAAAAATAATCAAATAAAAGATGATTTTAATAAAAAATGAGTTAGCCTTTCTTGACCAATTTGATAGGAAGAATATGATAAATAATTTTTTGTTGAATTGGCTGCATGTGTAGTAGCCTCTCATACTAGTTATTTTTAATGAAACCAGTTTGTTAGATCTCACTTTGGTCACAGAGGCTGAAAAAATGCCTTGTTGAAACTGTTATAAATTAACTGATGGAATTCTAGGTTATGACATCCTAGCAGTCATACTCAAAGTGGTTATTTGATAAAGTTGTTCTTCACTAAGCCTTTCTTGAAATTCATTTGTTAGCTTGGTCTTTCCTTCTAGGAAGGTAGGAGCATGTTCAGATGCCTGGGTGTGCTTTAGTTATTTATAGAGTATTTTAATCCACCCAATACTCTTCTGAACTAAGTGCTCTTTAAGAGTCACACTTAAAATGACATAGGAGATGATTCCATTCATTTGGTGTGTGGACAAAATGAGAAGACAGAAATAAAACTAATTGCTATCCCTTCTCCTTTCCATTCCCTGCTCTTGCCTATTCCCTGATCCAAGGTAGAAGATTTTCCTTGTTGGAAAGAATGTAACTGCAGCTGAGGAAATATTAATAGTCCCTTCTTGTGCCTAAACTAGGCTACTTGACTCCTCACATTTTCCATTTCAGAGAGTGTTAGGGGACCCCCAAAAGAAGGAAGGAGAGAGGGCTAGCTTTTTTTTTCTTCCACTTTCCCTCATTCATGCCTACTCCTTCAGTCAATAAAACATATTTTAATAGTTTTTAATATCTATGGGAAGAAGGTAACATTTTCATTTCAAAGATTTCCCAAGAAGACTCCCCAAGGAAGGATGCTGTTTGTATTTACTCATAAACAGTATCTATCTAAGCAACTTGTCAAACCAAATATCAACTAATAGCAACATCAAACCAAATAGCTAGGCCTTTATCAAATCAAAATATCCCATTACATGTTTTCCATAGAACAATGTTTATTAGTTTCCTAACAGAAAAGGGTACATTTTATTAGGACAAAGGCAATATTTTCATCAAAAAAACTCCTAGGCTTCCTACAGAAAAAACTGAAACATATTAAAACTTAATAACCAGATATTCTATATTATATCTAACATCTACTAAAGATATTCTAACTTTAAATATCTTAAAATTTATTGATTATTCTACACGCTATTATAGTATGATTACTGAAACATCCTTCAAGTTAATTTAAGATTATTTTAGAATATCTAAGTGGAAATAAAAATCAATTATATTATTGCTTAGGAGGTAAAATAAAAATGATTTATCTGTGTCTTTTCTTCATATGTTCAAAATGAATACTGGGTATCACTATTTTTTGTTTGTTTGTTTGTTTTCCTAATTGTGGCAAACCCTTTTATTGGAATCGGATCAAATAATTTTGTCTCCAAAAGAAACAAAATAGTGAATGCTTACAGAGGGCCAGGAAAAAATACTTTTATCTCCTTTTTGCCAACTTCTGATTTCTATTATAACTCTTTATGTCACATTTACCAAAATAAGAGCACTGTGATTTTTGAATGCATAGTTGAAAATGGAAGGGAAGATTAAATTGATAGATAAATTCTGATATGAAGAAGTTGGACCACTTGAAGTCAAGTTATGTTTTAGAGGAAAAAAAAACTATATTGTAAAGGGAGTAAGTGCCTCTATCTGCAGTAGAGAAGTCTTAGGTGATAAAAACATAATATGATCTAGATTCTGCAACATGTGATTCCTCTTTGTTTGTATCATCAATATGAGTTTGACTTACTCCTTTTGCAACATTTAATGAAAGTAAATAAATTGACCACTGATCTTTAAATGAACAGTGCTACAATCTTTGACTAAAATGATACACTTTGATTGTTGATATTTATGTAAATCTTTGTAATTTCTTATAGATACATGTAAAGATGTGGTCATTTGTTTTCAGAAATGTATAATTTGGGTTCATAAAAATGAATTGAAATTGTAGTTTGTAAATTAATTTCGAGAAAAAATATACAGGTGCAAATGTATATTTTAAGATATTGTAGTTTTTATTTTAAAAGACTCAGCTCTATTTCTACATTTCATTCCCTTTTTGTGTCTATGTGTGAATATTAACATATTAATCTTAACGACTAAGACTTTCCATTAATTTATTATCTTTTTTGATATGTTATCCCATTTATGCCATTTATCCTCTTCAATATATTTTTAATAAATCATTATTTAAAAATGAAATCCTTTACAGTGTACTTGACAGAAAAGAAATCAGCCAAGAAATGTTTTTGTTACTGAAGTGAAACCTCTTAAATGGCATTAGCTAACATTATTTTGACATTTCTTTTTTTTAATTCATTCATATATTTATATTCTCTTATGGATATTTATAATTCTTGCTTGGATTTAATCTTAAATTACAGTTAAAATTCAAATAGTTATGTTGCTACATTTTAAACAAATACTGTAAAATGATTAATAGTTTTAAATCATTTGTTTTTGGTGCTTGTTTCTAGACAATAAACATCCATCTTTGTCTGGTTCAATTATATTCTTGTATCATTTTGAAATAAATGGTTAGCTTTGTAATTAAATAGGCTACTGTCTCAAATTTATCACATTTTTATTGCTATGAGATACTTTAAAAAACTGTAGTCCGCAATGCTGGGCCATGAGCTGGTACCAGTACTGGTCCGTGGCCTGTTAGGATCCAGGCCACACAGCAGGAGCTGAGCAGCAGGTGAGTGAGGGAGGCTTCCCCTGTGTGCACAGCCACGCCCAGTGGCTCACATCACCGCCTGAGCTCTGCCTCGCCCCATGCCCCGATCTGTGGAAAAATTGTCTTCCATGAAACTGGTCCCTGGTCCCAAAACGTTTGGGGACCGCTGCTTTAAAAGAAATCTAATATAGATCAGTTATAATGATTTCTTCACTTTTTCTAATTATTTTGCATAATGCTTTGAACTTGAAATCTCTTGTTAAACCAATAAACAGCAGCAACAAATATTCTCAACCAATATCCACACAATCTTGAAGTGAGTTAATGCAATAAAAAGTATATTCCTTTTAGTTAAGCATAATAGGCATCAACATACATATTTAACAACTACTACAGCTCTCTTAAAAGTTAAAGTATTAAAAAACATAAAAAACTTATTATACATATACATTAAAGAATACAAGGAATATATATGCAAAAGGTATATATCTGTTACATATATATCATTATATATATATTTTTATAATATTAATTAATCATATAATATGCCCAAAGCAGTGACCTGAGTATGTATAAGGTGTTTAAGTGTCTACTAGGTAGCATCTTATATTACATCTTATCTTAAAATCAATCAGAGTTGACCTTTATAAAATAACCACTTCAACATAGTATGCATACATTAAATTTTAAAAATATAAATGTGATGAAAGTGCAAATGAATTGAATGGTTACTGCTAAAGCAGATAATCATGTAAGACTTTCTTTTAAAAAGTAACATAATATAACCTATAAAATCTCTACATTCCTTGAATATTTTTCACTTTAATTTTGGGGAAGAGCAAAGCCCTAGTCACAATAATTTCCTAAAGTTTTCTGACATTGGACAAACTCTACTAGTTCAATGTTTAAATGCATATGAAATAACCTGCTTATTTCAAATGCTACATCTAAATCAATAGAAATATCAAATAATATAATATTTTCATTAACATTTTGAAGGAACAGGTAATATCCAAAAGAAATAGAGAATAGATAGAGAGAGAGAGATCATTAAAATCAAAGTAATAATAAAAAATGAATAAACTCAAAGATGCAAGCACTAAGAACAAAATCAATTATCTAAAAAAAAACTTAGACAAAATTAAGATGTTAAAAAATCACATACTATAAAGCAGATTATACACACGGATGTTTGATGATACAAATTTTTTCTCTTTTCTACAGCTAATACAGACTATAAGTGCAGTTGACAAAGATGACCCTTTAGGTGGGCAGAAATTTTTCTTCAGTTTAGCTGCTGTCAATCCAAACTTCACAGTGCAAGATAATGAAGGTAAATTTTAAAACTTGTTCATTATGATTTAAGATGACATTAACAGGAAATTTCCTCTAAAATAAGTGTTACAATATACATTCTGTATCAATTTATTGATCAGAGTTATAAAATTTTATGTTAATCAGGTATATAGTGATATTACGGTAAGGTCTTCTTTGATAATGTTTACTCTCCTCTATTTTAAAATGAAACATGTAAAAGAAATATCTTTATGGATGCTACAAAAAGATTGAGTCTTGAAAAGATTAAAAAGGCTGGAAATAGTTCCTACAATAAAAACGATAGGCCCTATGACATAAGAACGAAGGACTCAGTGAGACTCTCATGCAAACGTTGATGAAATTTAGCAGCAGCAGATTCACCAAAGCCACATAGGCATAGAGCCTAAGAAGAATGGAAGTAACCTTTTAGAGGAATCAATACAAAGACATTGTTGCAAAGGCATTGTTGCAATGGCAAGATTTATGACTCTTGAAGGTTTTTTTACTTCATTATTGATTTTAAGCACATACAACAACCCTTAAAATTTACCCAATCTTATTTTTCTTCATCAATATTGGATTAATATTCTGTGGTGTGTGAGTACACACATACACAGACATGTGTAAATGAAGAATCATTTATGATTTTTTTTTTGGTATGAAAATAGGTTTTCTGAAAACTGAAAAACAGCACGTTATCATCTATGCAGTCTTAGTAAATGATTCACTATAAAAATTCACTATTTTGAAAACATTATTGAGGAATTATGTGAAAACTTAATAAATAAACAATCCATAGTATTAGATTTCTCAAATTAATTTATCTTATCTACATATTAATTGCATTGTACATATTTTATTAAAAATGTTCAATTTTATATTTTACAAAAACATTTTTATTCATATATCAAACCATGGCTATCAAGTTGAGACAAATTTACTATCCCAAACCATTTTTAATATTTTAAAATTTATTTTAGATAATACTGCCAGAATTTTAACCAGAAAAAATGGATTCAATAGACATGAAATCAGTACTTATCTCCTGCCTGTGGTGATATCAGACAATGATTACCCGATTCAGAGCAGCACAGGCACGCTGACCATCCGGGTGTGCGCTTGCGACAGCCAAGGCAACATGCAGTCCTGCAGCGCCGAAGCCCTGCTCCTCCCGGCTGGCCTCAGCACCGGGGCCCTGATCGCCATCCTTCTCTGCATCATCATTCTGCTGGGTAAGAAAGAAACTTGAAAGAAAATGGGAGCATTGTCTAGATTTCCTACTATATTATGTTTTTAAATAAGAAAGGTCGCTATTAAAACACTTCCCCCAAACTAACCTCAAGTTTGAAGATACACACATAAATTATGGAATATTGTTTATATTAAAATATTTTATTTGCTCAGAATGTGGAAGAATATATAAAGAATTTTTTGTAGTAATGGGACTTTATCATGTGGGGCCTAGAAGTCATTCAGATGTGAGTTCAAATATACAAAAACAACTATCTATCTTTCACTACCATATATTAAACAAAGGGAAAGGCAAGAAAAATGAAAGTAGAATAGCTTTTGTAGGCACTTGGAAAGTTGAGATGGGCAGTAGCATTTCTTGCTAGCCAGGCTGAATGTTCTAATGGACTTATGTTTTCTCAGAAGCTGACATCCAGTGAACAAATGACAGAAGAGGCATCAATTCCAGTACCCCAATTATTTTATTGCTGGCCCATGATTTCTCTCGTGGGTGCTGTAGTAACAGATTCATGGCATTGTTTCTTTCTGGATCATCTGCCAAACTCCTGTAGGGGAGTAGAGCAGGAGCTGGAGGAGTTGGAGGAGAGTAGTGGGGTCTCAACCCTCAACTCTGGAAGTTGGAAATTAGCAAATCTCAATAAGACTAAACAAACAAAGACAAGTTGACAACTGTTTTCAAAATGGAAATTAAAGACTTGAGTCATAGAGAATCACTTCCCACAAGCATACCCGTACTCAATTATTGCTAATGTTTCATACTTACAAAGTTAAATAAAATCATTTGGCCTTCACTTCAAATTTTTAAATAATACTGATGATAAGCAAATTTTTATATGCTGTTAGGACATGCAACAAAAAATGTAATGAAATACTTAATCATTCGATGTAAAATTTATTGCTACTTCATTCTATAGAAGACTCCATTTTCCTACTTTTATCATAGCATATATACACTTTAGCTCTGTGTTTAAATAAATGAAAGGTAAATTAGTCATAACAGATAAATCATTAAATGCATGACATGAACAATTCTAGATTAGATATTTATGTAGTAAATGTAGGAAATGAGAACATGTACATTAAAAAATATATGTTATATAACCTGTTACTATGGAATGTGAGACAGAACAAGACTTTTCCCAGTACCACAAAGAGAAATAAACTTGATTTTATTTACTAGAATATGTAAGAATTGGTAAAATTTTATTTTTATAATCTGATTTGCCATTAATACAGTAAACATATTAAGGAAAGCTAATAAATATGCATTCTAGCAATTGAATCCATAATTGCAAATATGAACAATATAAATATTTATTTTGGGAGTTAATGTATTAAATTATGTAGGCAAACTCATTCTATTAAAATACCTATTAGAAATGAAAGTCTCCTGTAAGAATAATATTAGTAGTAACAAGCTTTTATTGTGTTTACTGTGTGTCAGACTCTAACTGGTAGTTTACTATAAAAACACTTTTTAATTTGACAAAAAATATGGAATATTTAAGGTTATTATCTTCATTTTACACATAATAAAACTGAAAGTTAGAACTATTCAAAACATTATCCAAGGTCACACAATTTCTGAATGGCTGGGCCAAGTTATCTTGTGTGTGTACTGTACATACAGATTTCCAATGAATTCTAAAGCTTATTTCCACTTTTTTTCTTATTATGGCTGGATGAAGGGCTCACTATCTTACATCTTCACTGAAATGATATTTAAAAAGCCTTTTACTTGGTTTATGTTTCCCCTGAATGATACCTGATTTTATAACCTAGAACAAATTGCTTTTAACTGCTTTTGCATTAAAAAATCAGATTAAATTTACTCTCTAGTTGCATTAATTTAAAATCATTTTTGTGAGTATTCCTGTGACCCTAATCAAAAAACATTTTATCTGACTTTTGAAGAAGCAGGGAAATGAACTTGGACTTGGAGCCAGTCTTAGTAAATTTTCATAATCCTCACTATTAGAAGATTTGTACTAGGTAAGATTTTTTGGTTGATAATAAGCAATCTGAGGTTTAAAATCTTTACATTATAAATTTTTGTGTGTGCATAAATACATGAATTTATGCAAAATAAAATATCATATTTTCTTAAAAACTTGAAGAATAAACATTTTTTTCAGACTCTGCCTATTTAGTTTTTAATCACTTTAAGGCCAAGAACACTTTATCAATGGATTAGCACTTTCTTTTTTGTAGCATTAAAATAGTTCTTTGTTTTCTCTTTCACATAAAGTTGAAGCCAAACTAGTCTAAGCTTTTGATGTGCATATATCACATAAAATTTTTCCCTTCTTTTTCACATCTGTTTCTTAAGAATCATTTTAAAGGATGAGGAAAAAAATATTTGGAGCTAATAAAGGTGGGAAACTCTAATGCAATTAGAAGAATTTGATATTAACTTTTTCCTGTCATTTATTCTATTATCATTATTATAATTATTAACATCATTATTATAATTATGTTATTGCTGTTGTCATTTTTTCATGGAAACGGGGAACTGTACTTTCTGAACAACACTCATTTCTATTTGTGGGTCTCTACTTGTTTAAGATGCATCTAGCCAAAATTCATACATATTTTTTGGCGTTAATTCAAAGTAGTAATTTGAATTTACTCTTAGCCATCACCTACTCTGACAATTTTGGGGTGAGAAGCTTTCATGCAAGGTAGATATTTCCGTGGAAAATCTCATAAATTTCTAAACCTATCTAAGGTCTACATAACTGGTCTTTTTTTCCAGTAATTAAAGCCTTCTTTTAATAAAGCAGGAAAAAAAAATCTATGTAAATCCATCACCAAAGCTGTTTATCATAAGTAATACTCAATATCTTCTGAAGGACATTGCTTTTTAATGTGGTACAGTCTGTGAAAAGAGAATATTTTTGTCCTTTTCAATTGTCTTATTTGATTTCAAATTCAATTTGTGTATTTTTTATATCACATCTTATGTTCCTATTTAATGCAAAAGATAAATTATGTCTGTATAATCGGGAACCACCTCTAAACAGTTCTTAGATGAATAGATAAAGGATAAGTCACAGTGTTTTGAGGATTATTCCATATTGCTTTAAAAATAAATTGGAAACGCCGATCTTAAGCACCAACCACCCTGGCTAAACCCTTCAACATCTCCTCCTCTAACCGTTACCCTACAAAAAATTGTCGGAAGCCCAAAATTAATCTTAAATTCTCACCTATCATAAAAAGCCTGAGTAACTTAAACTCCTTTATGTGTTTCCACTCATTGCTCAGAGGGTTCTGAACGAATCTCTAATGTGCCTTCTCGCCTTTTTTCAAGTCATAGTGGTGCTGTTTGCAGCTCTGAAAAGACAGCGGAAAAAGGAGCCTCTGATCCTGTCCAAGGAGGACATCAGAGACAACATCGTGAGCTACAACGACGAGGGCGGCGGCGAGGAGGACACGCAGGCCTTCGACATCGGCACCCTGAGGAACCCCGCCGCTATCGAGGAGAAAAAGCTCCGGCGCGATATCATTCCCGAAACGCTGTTTATGCCGCGAAGGACTCCCCCGGCGCCGGACAACACGGACGTGCGGGACTTCATCAACGAACGGCTGAAGGAGCACGACCTGGACCCCGCCGCGCCGCCCTACGACTCGCTGGCCACCTACGCCTACGAAGGCAACGACTCCGTGGCCGAGTCCCTGAGCTCCCTGGAGTCAGGCACTAGCGAGGGAGACCAGAACTACGATTACCTCCGCGAGTGGGGCCCTCGGTTTAACAAGCTGGCGGAAATGTACGGCGGCGGCGAGAGTGACAAAGACTCGTAACCTAGGCTATGTGTCCTGTTCAGACACGAGGAAGTGACTCTCTCGACGCTGTCTCCACTTCACAGTATTCGATATTCAGGAGAACTTTCCTGCCACTCAGCACAATTTTTTCCCATTTACTTCTTAATTTGTTCGTTAATTACATTAATTCCTTCCTGTAGGACGTCTCATGGAATATATATGACATTTTATTTAATCACTTCCAAGAGCCAAAGCTATGGAAATTCAGTGCTGGCCATCTTAGTAAACAAAAGAGAATTTCAGAAACACGAACAGGATAGTTCTCCCGTAAGCAACCTCGCCAACAAACCGCTTCTCTTAGGTACGTGTCCTGCCCTTGCAAATGAAGCTTTTAAAAAGGTGAAGAAAAATTTTAAGGTATATCCTGTTCTGTACATTAAATTAAAAGAAAATGTACATGTGGTGTTAGTAGGTGTGATATGCAACCTGGTATACAAACGTTTGTGCAATTTCATTTCATCAAATTCTATCTGCTAATGTTTTATATTTATATTTTTGTATTTATTTTTAAAAAAATAAACCAGTTTTTACAACTACCTTGTCTCCAGTTTGTTTTTTTCTTAGAATGAACAACTTTCTCCATGAACTAAATATCTTGATACAGAATTACATTACATGCAAGTAAGAACACAATGCCATTATAATTAATATTGAAAGCTCTAGCCAAATTAATATGATTTAAGTAAGACATTTTTTTCAGTGAGTCTTTCAGTGCATTTGTTGCATATACAGAGGTATGTAACAAACTCTTCATATTAAAAGTGATAGTCATTTAAAGAACACATAAAAATGTGTCATTTAAGCACATTTAAAACATGGCCATCCTTATGCTCAGTATCCCAAAACATTAGCAATGCAATAATTTCCTTTTGTTCATACTTGCTAAAATAATAGCTAGTATGAAAGAATAAAACATTTTCTCAGTTTTGTATGGCATCCATGCTATTGAAGATTATAGGCAATAATAGTTCAGACAGATTTCAGACTGAAATAACCCTTTAATGAAAAATATCTTACCTCCCATGGTGACTTTGAAAATGCCTAGTAATGACAGTAATAACATTGAATATTCCATTAAGACACAGCATTGCAATTATGTCAAGTTTTCAAAAATGCACTATACATTTATTTGTAACAAAGTCTGCTTTTTTGTCAATGAATGATTCCATAGAAAGCAAAAAATAAATAAATAAAATACTGGCAGTTAATTATCCAGAGTTGCTAAAATCATGGAGGTTAGCTGGCACTAACTGATTCCTTATTTCTCAGGCTCCACAACATATTTTATTTATAAATGGAGCACTTTCTTGGGCCTAGACTAAGAAGTCACATTCCCTGCTGAGTATATTGTAAATAATACCAAAGATTTGTGTGCTAATTAGTGAAAATGCTATGCTTTTGGAGTGATCCAGCATGCAATACTGACATATCCTTAATGCAGAATTAATTATTTCAATCTTCTTAAATGGTAATTTTTTCCCCAACTTTGAGGTTGAAAGGGCCCACATCACTGTGATAACAGATATTTTAGTTTTCATAGTAGTCTAATTATAAAAGAAAAACAACTCATGTGGTCTACTTAAAAATATAGTCACATTACGAGGCTATGTGACACATCAGATTATAATAAAGACCTAATCTGGCAGTCCGTCTTCTATTCTAAGAACTCACCCAGCTAGCTGTCAGAAGGACAAAGTTTAAGGAACAAAAATGTTTAACCACATATGTTGAACTGAAACGAAGGAAAATCCTCAATATCCTAAAAGGGCTATTCATTAAACATAAAATGAGTATACAACAGAAAAATAAAAGAAGGTATATCTTTTGAACATTTCACATTAGTTATAATTCAAAATATACATTTAGTTTATAATTAGCTTTAAAATTTCCAGCATTAGTTATTTTAATTAACATTAGATGTCAATAATTGAAATTCTTGTGTGAAGACTTTTAAATTTTCCTCCTTCAGATAATTTCAAAGTGACATTAACTTTCTCTGTCATTTATTTTGCCATCCATTTTTTAAAAAAAAAATTAAAGGATTGATCTCTAACATCATCTCCACTGGGTCTCCAAAAATTCTCTTTAAGGAAATTGATTAGCAGGCTTCTTTGTCAATATAAGGCCTATATTTTACAGATATTATTAAATAACAAATACCCTATTTGTTGATAATGAAGGTGGCATGCTAAAGAATTAATTTTTTCAAATTAATTTGAAACTTAAAATGTATACCTATAATGACTCACTCAGTCATCTCCCTGGTATTGTGCTCTCCCAAAGGAATGCCCAATACATAGATTATTCTATGTCCAAAATTTCTTTTACACGAGGAATATAGCAACCTTGTCTCAGTATGATATCATTAATTTTATTGAACAAATGTGGGTCTTTCATTTATTCATCCACTTATACCTTCATTCATCAAATATTTATTGAGCATCTATTATAAGATCAAGGGATGTTCTAAACCCTAGAGATATAATAAATCATATATACTTCTTTTATATTAGTGTATAATTCTTCTATTAATGAAAATAAAAAAGACAAAACAGTTATCAAAAAGCTTTGAATTTATAACAAAATACCTAACTTTTACTTTATAAATTTTTCTAAACACAGAATAAAGAAATCATTCTGTCCTCTGTTTTCATGATTTAAATATTCGTAATAAAATGATTTATAAGTCTTTTTGCTCATTAGAAATATAATTAAGATGATCAATTCTGGTTCTACTTTCAGCAAAATATCAAAGAAATTGTGTGCAATGATAAATGCATGCTCTTAGGCTGAGGTTTCTCTTTATATATCAAGTAGATACCGTTATACAACTGCAAGAATTGCAGACATTTTTTGGTAGACTTATACATGTAAGCTGTGAGTAGTTAGATGTCTAGGATCTTCTAAAATAGAAAAAAAAACCCTAAGATTCATGATTAAGAATACTACATATCTGAGTTTATTTATCAATATATCTACCTAAATGCCTATATATAATATCTACATTATATACACATATATGTACATATAAGCTATGATCATGACAGACTGATTCCATAAAACATTCAAAGAAATCATTCACGTTTTCTGATTTACCAATACACATAAACACACTTATACTCACATATCTTCATTAAATAATTTCATCCAAACACACTTATTTAACAAGAAAACAGAGGCAGTTTTCAAAAATCCCTTACTCATTACAGGTGCTTGTGTTCAAATAGAATGACAAAGGGATGAAAGGATAGAGTGATCCTTACATTCATTTACAACTCATTTATTAATCATGATCAATATTTACCTCAGAAGTTTTTTTTGAAGTATAAAATGAGATCAAGTTCATAAATTTGCAAGCCTTTTTGATAGAACTAAGGGTACAAAGAGATAACTGAATTATGGACCCTGTCCCTAGGCAATTATTGTATAATAAATGTTACATATATGCTCAAAAATAACAAAATGGCATACAAGATGGAAAGAAATGAAACTAATAAAGATCTGTGGGTTCTTTTAATTCAAGGATGGAGTCTTTCTTTCCTCCCAGTATTCCCTCAATGCACAATACTTGGCACATGGTAATTACTCATAGTACTAAAAATAATTTCATTAGATGTTTCCAACATAATTCCCAACTATTACCTCTAGTCATTCCCCAATTGCCTCATCATCAATTATAGTTGTTCAAGCTAGAATTGAGGCCTTGCTTATTTAGCTTAGTCATCCTCCGTATCCGTATCTATCATATAAATTTTATTTTACTGTAGATTCTTTTTTTTTTTCAATTTTCCAAATTCCCATCATTAAGCACCATTCTGTCAGGTTTTTTTTTTTTTTGCCATGCACTTTAAATAGATTATCTTTAATCATTATAATAAGTTCTATCTCCATCATATACATGATTAATAAATAAATTAGTAAAGCTGCTAAGTACTGCAGTATGTGGAGATGCTGTCATTGCAGTCGAGCCCCTTATATTTTTCACTTGGACAACTGTCAATATAAATGTAATAGTTTTCAAACTTCTCTCCCTCCCTCAATACACATTTGTCTACCAACCCATCTAGTCTCAAAAACAAACAAACAAACAAACAAACAAACAAAATAAATTAGTAATTTTTCCAAAGCAAAGAACAATTGTCATATTGCTCTACTTGTCAAAGAGTTCTCTGAAGTCCACTTTCCTAGACATTCATTTCCAAATTCCTATTAAATTAAGGAATAATGCCTTCCCGCAATCCCAGTACCTTAAACCTCAGCTCATGGTTATTGTTTTATTTTTCTCATTGTTATTTGGGTTTTAATAAAGTTTGTGACCAGCTAATTTATTATTTAAGTCTTACTTTCCCTTGAAATTCCAAAGATAACTACTGCTTAATAGGAATATCTTGAACTTGATATATTCAGAAGAGTGCCACAGATTTTCACACCAAACACATGCCAAACCAGCTTCACCTGCTTCCACTTCATCTCTGATTGGCAATGCTTTCCCTAATGAAATGCTCAAGCCCCATGACCTTGAATTTACCCTATATACTACTTTTTCTGGCAAATCCCTCCTCCAGACGGTTCCATTTGTTTCATTTTTAAAATACACAGAATCCTACTTCTCACCATTTCTATTCCCTGACCCAAGCCACCAACACACCTCTTTCCTCAATTATTAGGAGTGATTAACTTCCTAATTCATCTACTTCCATCTTGCCCTAATTATATACACTGTCAGTATTGAGATCAGAAGAATCTTTTCAAAATGAATTTCCTATGTAGTCATTCTCTTCTTCTAGACTCTTTCTTTAATCATTCCTCATATTACTGAGAGTAAAAGACAAAGTCTTTATAATGTCCGAAAAGCCTCTCCATACCTGTTTGACATTTTTTTCTACTCTTCTAGTGTTTGTTTATGTTACTCCAGCATCTCCTTTAGTGTTTCTGACTTCAGGTGTTTACATTGATCATTTCCTCTTCCTCCAGCTGTCTCTTCACCTTGTTGAAGTTCTTGATCAATAGCTATTTTTCAAGTGAGGTCTACCCTGCCCACTCTACTTAAGAGTCATATTATTTCCCCAGATTCTCTTTTATACTGCCTTTGTTTTTTCCCTAACACTACCACCTTTTAAACATATTATATGACCTCTTGTTTACTCTGATTATATTCTGTCTCCCTCAAACAAAATGTAAATTTCACGAGAGTATAGATTTTGTCAGTTTTGTTCATTATGAGGGCCCCAAACTTAGAACTGTGTCTATCTGTCAAGGTGCTCAATAAACATTTATTGGAAGAGTTAACAAATCTTTTACCATCAAATTTATCACATATTATACTGATTTTTAAGTTTGTGCGTATACATATTATAATCATGTAATATCTCTGCCTTCTCCTTTAGATAGTGAACTACTCAAAGTTATGATTTCTTTGTTTGTTTTCTGACAACCCTTTTTCTTCCAGAAACTGTCACAGTGCTGTGCCATCATTTTAAGAATAAATGATAGTCAATAATTATTTTGGTTAATTGCTTTAGGAAATTAGAAATAAATATGAATAGCACACCAATCTGAGAAAGGCAAGAGCATTGCTTTAAGTGAAATTATATTGCAAATGTGTTTGGGGCATTTGTGAAGTGCCAATGATTGTGACAATGGGAATTAGCATAAAATAAATGCTAGCAACAGAGAATGGTGATCTTTTCAGGTTCTGTTCTGATGTAATTGTAGTCTGGGTCACAATTTTTAGGAACTTAATAGTCCAATACTGAAAAAAAGTTGAATAAAGGGACTGTAGCTCAGGAAACTTTTGAGATAGATCACGATGAAAAGGAATGTTGAAGTGAAACAGACAACCAGAGTCCTAAGAACTCCTGCTGCCTGGCCAAAAGGTTCAATCTTTGAGTTTATTTGCTTTCTATATTTTTGGGTTTTTTCTTTTTTTTCAGGCTATAATTACTAGGAAATGAGCCTAGAGAATTGACAACCTTTTTGAGCAAAGATGATTGGAGCCAAAGGTACACTGTTGATTTTAAAAAAAAGAAATTTAAAAGAATATATTTTAAATCTCAGCTCCTTTTAAATCAACAAAACTGTATATAAACTATATATACATATATATATATAAACTATACACACACATACACACACACACCCCCAGCAAAACTGTATGTGTATATTATTTCAATCCATTCAAACATTTATGATACACTTTACAATTTGTACCTGTTTTTTTTGATAATCTCATTAATTCTTTAAGGCTACAAATATAGTATTAATATTTACCTTTACGTGAAACTACCTACAGTACTTCATTTTCAGATTTGGCAACTAATTAAGCAAAAGAAGAAGGAAAAAAATATACTTTTCACAAATCTAATTAGAATAAACAAGCAAACAGAAAAAAGTAAATAAAGATAATTTGCTCAAACTTAGAATTTTCTATTCTTATTATAAATGGGCTATTTTAGCTTATTCATAAAGTATCACAATGAATATTCTTTATTAAATTAAAGAACTTATATCAGGAAAAGATTAAAGATTAACAAGAGCATAATATAATAGAAAACCGGGAGACCAGTGTATAATTTTTTTTTCCAGCTGTGGAATTATCCTGAATTTGGAACATGACATTTACAACTCCACAGGAAGGATAGCACAGCAACTTCATTCCCAAATTTATCTGAAGAACCTCCCACACAACGTGAAATATTTTAAATCATGCCTAAGACTCTTGCCATGATCTTTGCCTCTCTCCTTTTATAATCAAAATTATTTTTATATTTTGTTTTATTCCAATTTGTAAACGTCATGCCACTGTGTTGCAGTTTACCTTAATTTCCATTATTCTCACTGCTAATATAGATTAAATAAATCTTTCTTAAGTGATTTTGTTAACATCAATGCATTTTTGTATAAAACAGTCAAATCCAGTCATTGATTGTACTCCTGGCATGTTCTTTTATTCCTCTTTTAGAAGAGTAGGATTTTAGCTTTGCAAAGTTACTTGCTTGTAGTTATTATTTAACATCTTAACTACATAATTTTCATATTTCTATTTATTCAAAAAGTTAAATTCCATTACAGTCAGAATTTGAATGCATTTATAATAATAACTGTGAAAATGGAAAATATTCATCCATAAGGGTATAGGTACTTTAGTAATTTCAATGTATGAATGTTACATTCTCTTGGCAGGTCTATATAATTTAGATTAAAGCAACTCCTTGATTTTTAGGTTACATATAGTTAAACACTTAAACCTGATAAAATGCTAGTTTCAGCAGCGCATTGGCCACCTTAATAGGTATCACATAAATACTTGTTGGGTGATTGATTAATCTTGGCGTTCCGATACTTTGTTTTCTAATTTTGGCAGTGTAGAAAATGTCAGGTTCCATGCCTTTCCCACCCTCAACCAAAATGGCAACATGTTTCATTCATATTTGAAGAAACATATTCTAGAAATGTCACAGTAACCTTTTAAGATGACAGTCTCTGCCTAGGAATTCTTGACAGCAGCTACGCACAATTATGCCAGCTATATATTGAAACTTTCCTACATCATCTTCCCAAAAGTGATAGCCTTAGCAGACAGCCTATAGAAGACTGAATGGAGGGAATCACAAACTAGATGCACTCTTTTATAAACTTTATTTTTGAAAAAGGAATAAAAAAAGGGAAATCTAATTTTTTATTGACAATATGAATGAGTTAAATTATATAAAGATTTATTATGCCTTAACTCTCCTATCTATAAAATTCAAACCCCTGAATAATAATTATAAATAATAATTATTATTATTACTACTAATATAGAATATTGAACACAATTATTTACCTTGATATATTCGTTAGCATACATTTTTTTAATTTTGTTGTTAAAGCAAGAAAAATAAAGACAAACACAAAGGTTCTTCTCTAAATCACTTAAAATATAATGATGCATCTTTTCAGTGGTGCACATAAGTACATAAAATGTTAATTATAATAAATATTAATTTGTGAACTTGGAAAGCTTACACATAGAATCATAAGCTGTGTCTAATTTATGATAATAGCAATGAATAAGAAGATAGAGATGGTGATGATGATGATGATGATGATGATAGTAACTAAAATTTATTTGACTAATGAATGATTCAGTGTCTTACATATACTAACACATTTCACTGTCGCAATGACTCTCTTAGGTAGGTACTATTAGTGTCTTTATTTTACATCTGAGGAAAATCCAGGAACAATGATGTTAAATACAGTTTCCTAAATTTCTACTCCCATTACACAGTGGAGGCTGGCAACAAAACTGTCTCAGTGCTAAGACTAATGCTCTTAGAATCACTCCAGTTATTGGTAGGAATAAAATAATTAATCTTAATATTTCAGGGAAGTAGTGATAGAAGATTTCTGTCAAAAGTGTTGTTGTGGAGAATGAGCTTTTTAATTTAAAAAAAAAGTGGCATTTGAACCACACATACATCCAATGTTCTTATAATATGGAAATTGCAGCTGACTTTCTAAGAATCCTAACAGATACATATTATATTTTCACTCAGAATAAATATCAATAAACATACATTAATAAATATAATTCAAATAAATGGGAATTTTCTAGTATTTTTTAGATTGCCTTACATTGGGGAAAGTGAAAATCATAATAAATGAAGATATATTTATAATTTTTTATTGGTTGATGAAGTAGAAATAATTATGTACTGGTAAGAAAAAAATACTGACAATGAAAAAATGATTTTATTTCCTCTATTTCAATTAAGCAGTTTACTCCTCTCTTCCAAATAAAGCACCCGCTTTCCAGAATGCATCTAAGAACTTGAATAGTCATAATAGTGCCAAGGTAGTGAATTTGATTCTTAGGCCAGACAATACAGTGAGGCAACTTCTCATTTATTTTATTTATTTAAGTAATATTTGAACTGCTCCTGGATTATATTTTGTCAAGATGGCAATGGATTTGACCTCCATACTTAACTAGTATTGCTTGCTAGTCATGTTTTGCCTATAATACTGCACTATAAACAGCACCCAAATCTCAGTAGCTTATAATAAATCCAATAGTTACTCTCTTTTGAATCTGTAGGTCTGTTTCAAATGAAGTCTGATTTTACTTCTCCTCATTCTGATATCAACAGCAACCCAGCAACCTAGCTATTGGATGTTCTTCACATGGCAGACAGGAGTATCCACATGACATCCACCAATAATATCAATGTCTAAAGCCTTTGAGAATCTGTTTTTGTAGTTTCTACTGGTTCTTGGTCAAAATACCATTTTTTGAGAGTTATCTTAGATGGTGGAGTTGTTATTGTCTTTGAAAATAATATTTATATGAATAATTTGAGATTTACAATAAAGATGCATTTTCTCAATTCATTTCTTCCATGGATTAGCTTTGTAAAACAAAACAAAACAAAACAATAAACCCAAAAGCCAAGACATCTGAACTTAATTCAGGACTCAAGACTTTGAACTGCCCAGGTGATGTGACTCGAGTGTAAATTCATGAGAGTGTGGCTCATGCTATTGCTTCTCAAACAGGGTTGTTTGTTCCCCTGTTGTTTGCCCTTTGCAGGGTCAAGGGAATCCTTCTTGTAGCATTTTTGTAGGTAAAGAAGAGCAGGCTTAACTTAAGTTGACTTTTACCCTGGTGGTAAAATCCTTTGGGTTTCCAGTTTTGTCTACAAATAGTATGTACATCCAGGATTTTGATCTGTCTCCATTGCCAGCTGAGGTCATCAAAATAAAAGTGGACTTCATTAAAATTTGCAAATATCCTTGAACCGCAGCAGTAAGAGCTCAGCTTTTCTTGCTAAACATACTTCTCTTTGCTGTCTTGTGACATTTTCAAAGTTCTTTTTTTAAAAAAAAAAAAAATATATATATATATATTTAGTTTTCAGTAGAAAATATATAGAAATAGCTTCCCAGCACCAGATATGAGAAACAAGGGAAAAAAGACAATACTATTAATGTTTAATTTACATATGAGGAAGTTGAAATGTAAAAAGTTTAAGTACCTTTCCCAAGATTACAACCTTCATAAAAATTGGTGCTGAATTTGAACACAAGTCACCTACAAGTCACCTGTCTCTAGAGTAGTCCTTTTAATCAATCCTATATTGTTTGTGAAAATTAAATCCCTTGCCTAATGTAAGAGGCTTAGGAAGATGGTCACTGTTGAGCAGACCCCGTTTCAGTGGCAGCTTGCTGAAATGGCAATGGTGGAAGGAGGGTAAAGAGATCACTAAAAACTGCCAAGACCTATTTGGATACTATTTTTTTGTTCAGAGTGAAACTATGGGAACTGATACAATCTTAGCCTTATTCCATTTAAGATAAAAAGAAAAAAATTTAGAGGGTAACTTAGTAGTAGTGAGATTATGGTTTTTCAGGGATGGTTAAAATCATATAAATGCAGAAGCAAAATAAAGGGAACATGGGAGTATCCTGGCTTGGATTCTGGGCAGGGAGTATGGTCAATTTTTGCCATTTTAAAAATATACTTTGTGTCCATTGGACCAATATATAGCACTCTTTTTCCTTTTACTTGTTATGAGTTGCTCAATTCCTCAGAATTTATGGATGGATTGGGAGAAATTTAGACTTTATTTTTCCCTCTAACTTAGACTTACTACTCCAATATGAAACTTTGAAAATTCAATTTTACTTGTCTGTTTGAGAATTTAGTTGCAGACAGGGAATAGAATAATTTTATTCAAGAATGCTGACCACACATTTATACCTACCTCCATCTGGGTTTTATACACAGACAATATTAGAGATGGGAAAAAGAAAACATGAGGCAAGGAAGCTTTCTTCTGTAAGTGGAGAATGTGGGTTGGTAGCTCTCTGAACTTGGGAAAATTAAATTGAAGAGTGGATAAGGAAATTAAAAAAATATTTCTTCAGCAGATATGTATAGATTTGAGGTAGCAGCATCAACTATCTGAAAAAAGATGCACATACAGTTTCTTCTTATCCTCACATCTACCATAACTCAAACACTTCTCAGCTTTATGGATTTGAAATTATTTATTTCTATACTAAGACTTAGTTTGTGATTCCCTTTATTCTTAATTATAGAGCAAAATTCTTCAAATAAAATTGACTTAGGCCATACAAAGTGAATATTCAGAAGTATATGTGTATATATATATTTAAATTAGAAAAGTAGATGAATAATATCTTTTGATGCATTTTAACAAATTTTGTAACTTTTAATTTTGAAATAATTCAAATATAAAATAAGTTAGAAGAACACTATTTATTCCTGCATACTTTTCCTAATTAGGCATGGACTTTTAATATTTTCTCAAATTTTGTTTATTCTTTCAGTCTATCTATCTATCTATCCATCCATTTATCTATTATCGGTCATCTACATTCTTATTTTTATTTCACTTGAACTGTCTTGTAATTAAGTGTGGAATATTAAAGTCTCCTATCATTAGCATGTTTCCATTTTTTCCATGCATCTCCTGTACTTTCTGCATTATATAAGTGGTTACTCTGTTGTTTGGGACAGATATTCATAACTGTTATATCTTACCGTAAATCCTTTCAGTATTACAAACATTCTTCCTTTGCTTTATTTAGTGTTTTTTTTTTTTTGACAAAAATTTACCTACCTTATATCACTCAAGATGGCAACTTCTGCTTTCTTATCATTCATTTCTGTTTGTATGGTTATTTTTTTCTTATCCCTATGTTGTTAGCCTTTCAATTTACTAGATTTAGTATGTATTTTATATACAGAATTGAATAGTGTGGGTTAATATTAGCTGGTCTAGTATGCTTATCCCCAGAGCTAATGACTCATGGCCAATACATGAAATTTGTTAACTAAAAATAGATAATATTCTTGTAACCATGGTTGGGAAGTTGTTTCAGAGCAGGATATATCAGCCTGTCAGCATTATTTGAGAAAAATAATTGGATTCATGGTTTGTACCTGTGTGTTTGGGAAAGAATTTAACAGTCATGGTGTCCACATAATTAGAATGTGCCTACATGACTAGCTCAGTAGAGAGACCTCCGTCAGGAGAAGTTGAGCTTCCAATTAATTTCTAAGGTGATTGAAATTCATGACAATGAGACATGAACACAATGAGTTTCCCAAAGATGAGAGGACAAATAAGCTTACACCTGAGGTATCTGTTGTTATTGTACTATACCGTCCTTTGTCTATAATAAAACTATTAACATGACTATAATCTCTTTGAGTCTTGTCGTTCCAAGGTGGTTGAAGGTTCCATAATAGAAGTTCTAAGTGATTTGTAATTTCGATGCATTGGTATGTAGCAATAGATTAGTATGGTTGAGTACAGAAAAACACCAGAAATATCCACATTTCTCTACCCTAAAACATATTTTTTTCCCTCAATAATTCAGCTCTGGTTGTTTTTCTTAGTAACCATTCCATACCATAACTTTTTTTGAAAATGAGTTTACCCTTGGGAGGACACTTATCTTTCTTTCCTAGATTGGCCTCATTTATGGCCTACTTTAGAGATGTTAAAATTTTTGTAAGTCTTTTGGTTGAATGTAGAACAGAGTACTTTACTTGGAGATACTGGTGAGGGTTTCACAGAGAAAATGAGAACTGAGCTCCATCTGAATAGTGTACCAGAGTCTCCCAGCAATCTAAACTGGTACAGTTTTACGGGAATGCAAAATGGTACAGTCACTTTGGAAGATAGTTTGGCAGATTCTTACAAAACAAAAACATACTTTTACTGTATGATCTAGCAGTTCTGCTCCTTGGTATTTATCCAAATGAGTTGAAAATATGCATCCATACAAAAGCTTTCACACAAATGTTTGTAACACTTTTATTCATAATTGCTGAAACTTGGAAGCAACTTCAGTAGGTGAATGGATTAAAAAAAAACAGACAATGGAGTAGTATACAGTACTTAGAAAAAATAAGCTATCAAGTCATGAAACAATACTGAGGAACCTTAAATACATATTACTAGGTGAAAAAAGTCACTCTGAAAAAGCTACATACTATGTGATTTCAATAACACGGCATTCTCAAAAAGGTAAGAGTAGAGAGACAATAAAAAAAAAATCATAGTTTTGAGGGGTTACAGAGGAGGGTGAGAACAGGCCAGGGGAACTATTCTGTATGATATTACAATGGTGAATACATGTCATTACGCATTTGACAGAATCCATAAAATATACAATACCCAGAGTGACACCTCATAGGAATTATAGACTTTGGGTAATAATGATATGTCAATGTAGGCTCATCAGTGATAACAGATGTACCAGTCTGGTGCAGATGTTGAGAGTGGGAGAGGCTATAATGTTGGGGACAGAAGATATGTGAAAATCCTCTGTATTTTTTGCTCAAGTTAGCTATTAACTTAAAATAGCCCTAAAAAACTAAATTCTATTTTTAAAAAGTGGTAAACTCATTTCAGTCAGAGAAAATATCTGAATCAAATACACATTAAGGCATGGACCAGCATGTGAGGTGTCTCATATACCAAACTATGAGTAGCACCATATCATCACCGGAAATGTAACCAGGCAAAGAAAATGATTTTTGGCAGATGTTTTGTAGAATTTAATACTTTGCATATCATGTTAAAACACATAAAATTGCGAAAATCTGACTTTTTAACCAAGAAAATATTTTTATCTGAGTTAACCTAATATGGGAAAGTGAATGTTTGTGATTTCCACAGAAGGATGAAGAACCAATGTAATTTCTCTAAGTTAGTGGTTAATAAAATGATTCAAAATTACACAAAAATGTAATTTCTCTGGGTTGGTTGTTAATATAATGATTCCAATGAGTACGGTATAATATTTTTTTTCTGAGCAGGTTATGGAAAATAAGGCCACAAATGAAATGCATGGAAAACAAAAGAGGGGGAGAGATTAGACAATGGCACCAGGAATTTACCTTCTCAGCATTTGGTTTCTGTTATAATTATGTATTTAAGAAGTATTTGGAGAATATTTTTTGTGAAGAGGTGTCCATTTATACACTGGGCTGGCATGCCTCAACTGAGACCTATGCACAGTCAAGAGTACTAAAAAGAGCATGAGACATCAGAGAGAAGAACTCTAAATTCGGTGGATTCCAGAAATAAGAGCGATATGAGCTGAGATCATGGAGGATCTTGTATACCATCTAGGAAGATAGGCCATTCTCCAGAGATTTAGGGGTTCATGGGTAAAAGAGATCTGATTTACATATTGGAAGTAATTTTGTCTGCTGTGTAATAAATTTATTAGGTGGCATATTAAAGAGGACAATGACAGTTAAGGTGATTTCAATATGCCAGCCCAGAAATGATGGATGTCGAGCCAAATAGTGGTAGTAAGAATCAATAACTAAAGGAAATTTGAGGATTTTTAGTATAAAGTATTGAAACAAAACAACCTGTTTTGTTTTTTTTTTTAAAAAAAACAGTTTAAACAAACTTCAGCAGATAATTTAAATATAAGGAGTAGGGGAAGACCAAAGAAAGAAGACTATGAAGTTTAACATAGAGATATTTGGGGAATGTTGTTGCAAAACAACAAAAACTCAAGGAAAGAAGCACATTTTCAAATTAAAATCATTTCATATATTAAATCAACAAAGTGCAATATCTAAATGACAAGTGCAGGGTGTTCAAAGATTAATGTGAGCAACGACATGGACAATAGAAAGGCAATGATTGTTAAAGCATTGGAATAAAACAATAAAGTGAGAAATATGCACACACTCTCTCTCATTTAGCATCCCATGAATGGAACACAATGTTATTTTGAAATTAAGAATAAATGTATAGATGTCTAACAGAACAATAAAAAAGTGATGTCACTTTCTTCTCAGAAATACTGAGAAGAACCCTAAAATTTAGAAAGCAGACATGCTCAAATCTCGTCAGAAGAAACCAGTGCAGAGAACATGTAGACAAGATAATTGCTACAAAATTAGGAACAGCATCAGAGTGCCAAGCTGAGTCAACAGATGCAAGATGAAGCAATGAAGTTGGAAACATTTGTTGTCAAGGTGACTATGGGGAAAATAGATTTAGAAGAGTTAGGCAATTTGAGTTCATCTCATTCCTACTCAGAACCATCGGAACCATCAGTGGTGGCATTTGATCTTAGGCTGGAGCAATGATTGTCAATCCTGGGAATGAAAACACAATGTTCTTGAAAGTTAATTATTTCAAGGAGGGAGGGAACATTTCATACCCAGAATATATGATGCCAGTGGCACAGACCGGTCAGCAGTACATACTGTCCATTTTATGCAACATCCAGGAACAGGACACGACAGGCAAAATGGAACTGGCAAAGAATATCCAAATAATAATGAAAGGAGCAAGAATCACCAGATATTAGAGAAAACTTTCACAATGAGAGTAAGACAACAAATTAAACCAACAGAATTAAACACGATAAAAATAGCAAATAGAAGACTTTAGAATGAATATAACAAAAATCTTCAGAGAGCTGTTTTTGGATATTGTATATGTAAAAAAATCAATGAGTGAACTTGGTGATTAATTTTTATTTTCAAAATAATGTAAGATTTTATGTAAAGAATATTTTACTAATTGAAAATCATTGTCTTTTTTAATGTAGAAAATTTATAAATTCCTTTATAAAGTGGCTATCTTTATCTCATAGCTTATTCAAGGTGACTTTTCTTTTCAGTAAAGAGCATGCCTAAGTATTTTCAAAATAATGTTGATGATATAAAGGAAAGAAATGGACCTTCTCTTCAATACTTTATCAAGACAATGAACAAAATTTTATTGATTTTGAATTTCTATTGTGTTTTAAGACTATATATGCTTAGTTAAAATAAGCAAAATCTTGTAGTTCATGCAACTGATTTTTTATGTGAAAATTGCCCATAGTTTTAAGAAAGGAATATTGTTTTATACTGACACCTAAATTTTGCCTTTGTTAATTGAGTATGTAGAGTTCACATTTCAACTTGCATTTTTAAATATGATTATCATATTAATTTCTCTCTTGCTAAGTGTAAGTTCCTTGAGGATATGCACCATTTTTCATTTGTATTTTGTTCACAGAAATTATGCATAGAACCTACAATAGACACTCAGTGTTTTATGAATGAATGAATATTATTTACAATCTTGTTTAAAATATTTTCCCGTGTCAGTAATGTAACATCTTCTAGAAATGAATTTTTAAGAGAGTAATTACCTTGCTCTGCTAATTTGTAATTTGAGTTATAATCAGATTAACCAGTCATAAAATTAGCTCCAATTGGAAAGTTTGCAGGAAGTAGACTACTTCAACATTTTTTAAAGAATATAGAATAAAATGACCTATTTTTCACATAGTGTTCTTCCTTGTCCAGTTTCTTCCACATATGTGAAGATTTCCAAAAAGATTGTTGTTTTGGAATTATTAGGAGATTGTCTGACACCTAGTGGGCACTCACTAAATACTTGTTGAATTATGTTATGAAAGTACAGGACAGAAGGAAAGGAGTACAACAGAAGAGTTTGTGAAGCATCTTACAATGCCGCAAATTATAGTTCAGATAGGAAAAATGGGCTGGCGTACAAACTTCCCAGTGGCACTGAGAGAGAATGTTTTCCTAGAAGCTAATACTAGTCTCCTTAATTTTAAAACTAAGAGGAGATTCAGAATGAGATATAGTAAATCAAATATCCACATTTATTTAAGAATAGGATTATTTAACAAAGTGTATAGAGTTAGGATTAAGTGTGTAATATTGAATTATAACTTGTAATACAGCCATGTTATTTAATGACAATATCAAAGAGAAATTGTGAAGTTTTGATCTGAGTAGAATATATTCAGTATTTCAAAGACTGTCATTGAGTTAGCAATTCTTTGTTTATTTAGAGGCTTAAATCAAGGATACTCACACTATACAAGGAATCAGTAAAAGAATAGATGAATAAAGAAATAAACATTTCACCTGGAACAGATTAGCTCAGGTGTAATTAGAGAAAGAAAGAGTTTAATATTAGAATATGCTGCATACTATTTTAAATTAAAAATACCTTTTTATCTAAAAAAATACTTTGCATGCTCTTTTAAAAGTGATGTTTATAAGTCAACACATCTGTGCATTCTTATTATTGCTAATGGTGTTTTTATGAAAGTTAGTCAACATTCCATTTCTCTTTTTTGAATTTTACATGCCAACATTATTCAAATTAAAGTCCTTTTTAAAAGATAATTCTTTGTGTATGTATACTCAATGCATCTTCATTTTTTTTTTTTTTTTTTGAGACAGAGTCTCACTTTGTTGCCTGGGCTAGAGTGAGTGCCGTGGCATCAGCCTAGCTCACAGCAACCTCAAACTCCTGGGCTTAAGCGATCCTCCTGCCTCAGCCTCCTGAGTAGCTGGGACTACAGGCATGTGCCACCATGCCCAGCTAATTTTTTCTATATATATATATTTTAGTTGGCCAGATAATTTCTTTCTATTTTTAGTTGAGACGGGGTCTCGCTCAGGCTGGTCTCGAACTCCTGACCTCGAGCGATCCACCCGCCTTGGCCTCCCAGAGTGCTAGGATTACAGGCGTGAGCCACTGCGCCCGCCCTCGATGCATCTTCATTACTGAAACTCACTGCTCATCCATTTTTAGCCAGAAACCATGTACAGGTACAAACATCTCTAAGAAGGTGGCTCTGAGTAGGGAGACTTTGTGTTTAGCTATTGGTGTGTGTGCTGGGTGTGCGTGTTGCCAAGCACGATTTTACTGTATACCTATGCACTCCAGAAAGAATCTGACCTAGTTGTGTTGTGGCTCAGAGACACAAAGGCAGATGGAATTTCTTGACCTTAAAATCAAACATATAAATCAATCTTCATGTGGAATCAGTCTCCCTTCAAAATAATACAGAAATTCTTATAAATCACTTTGAATAGAGTATGCACTTCTAAAGTTGTTATCATTAACTAAATTTTAGTGATTATAATTGATATCAATTTTTGGTTATATAATTTTAAATGGGAGTACAATGTTTATAATTATCTCAAGATGATATAGGAGAGTTACATGATTTTCCTGGATTAAAGAAATAAAATGAAGAAACACATGGTTTAGATGCCAAGAAAAGGAAAATTAAGAAGGCTAATTTGTTTGACTATTAAAAGAAGGAAAATGAAACTTTTTTAAAAGATGAACTTATTTAGTAATATAATAAATATTGATTCTTTTTCCTCCCTTTTGTTGTTTACTTTTAAACTTAGTTCAAGTTACTGCATAAAGAGCAATTACATGTATTGATGTCATTTTTTCTAGCACATCTAATCACATGAATAAATAAGCATAAGGATGATATATAATTTGGAGTTAAAATGGAGACCAACCAAGCAGAAAAAGATATGAATGAGTCCAGGCATGACAACATTTTACAGTCAACTGTACTTTATAGGACAAAAACTGAAAGAAGTCCACCTCATTATTTCATTTTTAATCAAGGTATTTAAAAGGACTTACAAATAGGTTATAATATTTTATACTTCTGTCCAGTCACTTGCATATTTATATTAATAAAATGAGGAGACTAATCTTTATTTATAGCAATTACTTGTTGCTTGATGCTGCGTACCAGACACTTTGTTGGCTGCAAAGTGCACAAGCCTGGGTGAGACATAGCTGTCCATCTTGAGAAGTTTACTGTGGAGTGTGACAGCATTAACAGGGTTGTGTCCCATAGAAGCACAGGGAAAAATGACCAAGTGATTCTGGAACCTCACAGAAGTTTTCACAAAGAAGGCACTAGTCTCTAAAACTTGAAGGAGGAGTCAGGTGTTGTGACTGGATTAATGAGGAAAGATATTTCAGCACCAGGAATGACACTGGAAAAGGGAGGAAGCAAGGAAGAGTGATTTTTTTTTTCATCAAAGATTTTTACTTCAGGAAGTAACATGATGATCCTTGCCTGTGTAGTGCAGGGCTAAAGCTAAACAGATTCAAAATAGGACCATTTCTTCATCCTCCACCATTTCTTTTCAGAATTTCTCTACCAGTCACTTAGTAATTCAAAATCAACAACAACAAACAACTTTACGCTCTTTCTTTCTCATTTTCTGCATACAGGCATAGCTCTGACCTGGGTTCTCTCTTCTCCACATCTGCTTCTAGTAGAAGGTGGCACAAAACATGGGTGACACATCCTGAGTATGGAGTCAGAGATCCAGGCTGTTGGATACCAACTCTACCTCTCACTGCCTCTTGGGAATTTCACATAGAATCAATTAATTATACCAAACCAAATTCTACCGGACTCTATTGCCCACAATTCTACCATACTTCAATGACACTTTCAAATTTAACATTTAAAAACTGTTCTCCAGCTAGGTTATCTGGCTCATAACTTTCAGCTTCCTTTTCCTCAAACAATATTTTCTCACACTGCTTGAATAATCCACACCTTTTCAGATTGCTGTGTTTTATTCCTCATCTTTCTTCCCAAGAAATTCTCTCTCCTTCCTGGTGAATCTGGCAAACTGTTCCAAACCCTGTAGGATTCTGTTTAAAAGTGAAATTCGCCAGGAAGATATCCTCCAAGCACCCATCCACCTGAAGATGAAGTACATCATCTTCCTCTGCCTTACATGTTATAGCAATTATTATATTCTACTTTAGCTATTTTTGCCTCCTCCTTTAGAATCTGTATTAAATGAAGTCAAAACAAGGACATGCTTTATTTATATCATATTCAATTATCTGGCTGAATATCTGACACATAAAATGAATATTTGATTGATGAATGCATGAATGAAGTGTTTGGAAACAAATGGAAAATCTAAAAAAAAAGAAAGTTTTACTTTTTAAAATGTCAGCACTACAGTGATTAAATTAAAATTTTATTTTTTTTTTTAGTATATAAGCTAATAAAGTTGATAATAAGTACTAGGTTAAGCAAAGTGACATAAAATATATAGATTGGATTAATTATAGCCCTGAAGGCCTTTATGTTTTCTTGAACTTACAGGTTTTGAAAAGAAAAAGAAATCATGACTTAATTTGAGAAACATTTTAGAAACTTTTAAATCCACCTAGATGATTATACATATTTCTACTTAGTTTTATATCTCTGACCCAAGAATCAAAAAGAAGAAAAACGAAAATTTCTAACTTCAGGCTAAAATATGCATCCCACTAATTACCATGAATCAATTATATTATATAAGCATGAAATTCTGATACTAATGAACTACTTTATGTATTCATAATTATTCAAAGAAATGGAAATGGATTTGTGCAGAAATAAGAACTCTACTGCAGTTATAAAAGAATATGTGAAATATAAGTTATTATCACGCAAAATTTCATCATGAAAAGTCTGACAACTTTGGTTATTTATTTATGTGATACAAATTAAATCGCTTTTACATGTAAAACACACAGGAATTTTTGAGCATGAATGTGCATCCTGATTTAAGATTTTCAGAAAAACAAATTTCTAATTTTCTTCGTAAATGCATGAAACAACTAATAATAAAGGAAAGCTCTATGGAGTACTGAAAGTTTTTTCTAACGAGTGAATAAAAATTTGTGGATCAGCTTCTAACTCTTTAGTATTTCTGGGATTAAAGACATATTTATGCTCTCTGTCTCTCTGCTTTCTAATCTGTAAAATGAAGATGAGAATATTTTTTTCACACTTAACAGAGCTGACATGAATGTCAAATATATTAGTCTTTATAAAAGTGCTTTGAAAATGATACAATACTGCATTGTATTGCTAACGGCATAACAGCGTTATTTACTTGATATTTTTACAAAAATTGGATGTCATCACAGAGTATAAAGTGAAGTATTAAGGATGAAAAATCAGAAAGAAAGAGCATTTGTCGAATATGCCAGAAAATGTGTCTTTTAACTTGGGCTTGGGAGCATATAACATGCCAGCTCTTTGGAACACTATCGTTAAGAGTAAACTTGGAGGAAAGAACTTTTTTTTTTTGGAAGGAGAACAAGTTGTAAATTCCACAGACTGGTTGACTTAATGCAAACATCACTAAATGACTCCGAAGAAGGCTGAGGCTGAAGCAGTAAATTTTAAAGGATGCCTGAGAAGATAAGACTCAGAGAGAGAGAGCAAGCTATTCATTTCCACTGGAGAAAAGCAAGGTCTGAACCTGAGCCTTTTTGCTAACTTCAGAGACAAGCGATGGGATCCAGTTTGGTGTCTCAGATGATTCTTGATCACGACTGAAGAAAAGAAACAGAGAAACAGCTTTTCCCCATCTTGTCATTCAGGCTCTTAAACCAGAGACTTGTTTCCTAAAGTGAGGAAATAAAAAAGAAGTAATGCCTTCACGTAATCTGCTCATTTTCCAGAATTTGTTTTCAGGCAAGGGATTTTTTAAAACAGTCCAATCATTGTTCCTGGGGTGCATGTGGCTTATGATGCATATGTTGGCAGTGGCTCCTTCTGTACCACGGTGTGATTGTTATTGTGCAACCCACCACAGACATCCAGTAAGTAAGAGCTGATTTTTAGCTGGATGAGTTGAAGAAAGTAGACATCTACTGAAGTAGTACTAGACAAGATATAGGATTCAGCATCTTTAGAGTCTTGAGTTTTTTTTTGTTTTTGTTTTTTGTATTTTAATGTTTTCTTGTTAAAACATTTAAAATTACGTGAAAGTAAGGAGGATAGTATAAAAACCATCATCCACCTATTGTCCAGTTTCAACAATTATCAATATTTTGTAATTCTTGTCTCATCCACTTCCCTACCATCAACCACCACCATATTCATTTTCCTTTCTTCCTTCTTCCCTCTCTTTCTTTTCTTCTCCTCTCTCTTTTTCTTTCTCTCTCTCTACTCCATCTTTCCTTCCTCCTCTTTCCTTTTCTTCCTCTCCCCTCCCCTGCTTCCCTTCCCTTCTTCTTTGTTTGGAGTATTTTAAAGCAAACACAGACATCACATCATTTCATTTCTTGTTTCTGACATCATCAGTGGTATCTTTTCCTCGAGGTTATTATATAAGCACCAGTAGTATCACCTTAAATGAGCTTATTTAACTACAATTCTAACTTGTCAGAAACAAGGTTCTTTGCATCAGTATTAATACTTGGCTAAGTAAAGCCAAGGTTAGCAAAAGGAGAACAGAAGCAGAATGTTTAAAATGGGACTTTTGGCTGTAGCACTAAGTCTTTTGCTGTTTCATTCAGCAATTTGGGGAATATGTCATAACAATATGAAGGAAAGGTTTATGTCAAAAATATATTTTAATATTTTTAAAGTAATCTATTAGAAATAGCAATAATATTTGAAGACAGAAAATGTATTCACTAATTTTATAGAAAATCTGTCAAATGGAATATCATGCAACTTTAATAATAATGTTATAAAAAATTGCATGAAAAGAGGTGCATGCAAAATTATATATATAATTTGTGTATATGTAATATGTAATATATAATACACATACAGAGTCAGCCCTCTGTACTTGCGGGTTCCATATCTGTGCATTCAACCAACTTTGAATTGAAGTATTGTTTTTAAAAAAAAGCATCTGTACTGGCCCAGCATGGTGGCTCATGCCAGCAATCTTAACACTCTGGGAGGCCAAGGCGCAAAGATCTTAGGAATTCCAGCCTGAGCAAGAGTGAAACCTCATCTCTACTGAAAAAAAATATATATATAAAATTAGTTGGGCATGGTGGCATGCACTAGTAGTCCCAGCTACTCGGGAGGCTGAGGCAGAAGGATTGCTTGAGCCCAGGAGTTTGAGGTTGCAGTGAGCTATGGTGAGGCCACTTTACTCTAGCCCAGGCAACAGAGCAAGACTCAAGACTCTGTCTCAAAAAAAAAAAAAAAAAAAAAAAAAAGCATCTGTACTGAACATGCACAGACTTTTCTCCTTGTCATTATTCCCTAAACAATACGGTATAACAAGTATTTATGTAAAATTTAAATTGTATTAGGTATTATAAGTAATCTAAAAATGATTTAAAGTATCTGGGAAGATGTGTGTAGGTTATATGCAAATACTATGCCATTTTATATCAGGGATTTGAGCATCCACAGAATTTGGTATCCTTGGGGAGTCCTGAAACCAATCCCCTACTGATATGAGGGTCGGCTGTATACATACACAGACACACGTATATGTATTATAAACTACATGCAACTACAAAATATCTAACTGTTGTCTATATAGTTATTTCTGGAAGGATAATTTTATGATTATGTTTTGTCAAATTTTCTCTGGTTTCAAAATCTTTACAATAAGTTCCAGTACTACAACAAGAAAAAAGTCATCCTGAAAAATAGTTATTTGAAGAAAGGTTTTACATGAGTATAACATTTATCAAAAGAAAACCCAGATTCACTTGATGTTTATAGTAAAGAATTCCTATAGTACATAAATTTTGGAACACTATATGTTGTTTGTGTTTGCAGTAACATTCAACTAGGGTAAATGAAATTAATTGTTCACAGTAACTTCCTCGACAAATACTAGTACAGGAAAAAATTATTTCTAATACTAATCCCAATTTAAGAATTGCATAATTTTTCTTTCCTAAAAGTCTCACTTTAGTGATTATAAAATGACAGATGAATAAATATATTTAAATACAATTTAAAATTATGCAAAATTCTTGAGTGCATCCTAGAGACCCAAATGTGCAGATTATGTTGATTATAATGAATAGTAAAATGAGAGGATTACGTGATGGTAATGAAGAAAGAGGGTGTGAGGGTAGAAGTGAACTTTTCAGTCTTCAGGATTGAACTTACAGGTCCCTTCTCTAATCTTTTAAAAATTGGTTCATGTTACAATAGAGCCAAGAGCACATATTTCACTGCATTATATTTGATTATTCTATTGTGTGTTTTCTCCACTGTCGTGTAAACTGAAGGAAGGAAAAGATCTTGTCTCTAATGCCCAGATTGTATACTCACTATTTTGCACATAGTCTGACACATAGGAATTATTCAGTCGATATTTTAAAATTAATTATTGAGGAAAAATAAATACTCAAGCAGAAATGAATTAGTAGGAAGAAGAGAAAAAGAAAAAATATAGATTCTTTTTAAATAGAATTTGAACTAATGAGTCCGGCTGTTTTATTTTCTATTTCATTTTTGACTTATCTAAAGCACTGTTTGTGTTCTGTGTAGATGTAGGTATTCAAAGATATCTAAAAGTTGTCAAGAATTATTAATAAAGTCTTTCAAATTCAGATTGAAGCAGTAGAAAATAAAGGACGTTATAATATCTTATAAATTCATACCATGTAGATGGTATAATGATTTTATTGATACAGAAGTTAATCAATCTAAAATTAATCATATCAATATTTTCAGAACAAACATTTTTTGAAACACAAAATACTTTATCTGTATTTAACTATCCTGATGAGAGTCAAGAGAGAAAAGTACAAGACAACGTAACAGTCCATTTACTACTAATAGGAAAAAAACAAACTAGCACACTTAGAGTAACAATAGTGGTAAGCAGACATTTTAGAATGTGATAGATTGCTATTTGAGGGCAAAAAATACTTGTGCCAAAGGTTATATTAAATAAAATACCATGCAATCTCCATCAGAATCTATTAAGGAATACAAAACAAATATGTTACTTCTTTTCCAATTGCAGAGTCAGGTAAAAACAAAAAAATCAAGAAGAATATTGTTACAAAATGTTGGCCATGGAGGGCAGAAATATGAAGCAAGAGAAACTTTCAATTAGTCATGAGCTGCCTGAGAGTCCTGCTTGATTGAGACAATGGGTTTCTTTCACTCTAGGTCTGTACTTCTAGGTGATGAGAATTAGTTTGAGATATTGTACACTGTGCCAATTCCAATATACCAAGATCAGAGCGGCTGTAAATTGTAAGAAATCTATTCAGGGGAACCATGGGGAGAAGTTACAATAAGGCTGATGAAGGTTAAACAGATCATATATTTTGTTTGAGGCTCCAAATCTGTACCAAACCCAAGCCAGCAGAAACAGCTAATGTCTTCTATTAAAAAGAAAAACAAAAGAGCCTGCTTTGGATTATTGTAAAAGGTAAAATCTTTTTGAAAAATGACAAAGCCTGTGACTTAATGAGGACTTATTTTCTGTTGCATGTGTTATAACTGATATCCATTTTATTCTGTGTATATTCTTTAATGTTTATCTACTTGCAACTGTGTTCTATTTCTTTAAGGAAAATAAAAGCCCTTTAAAAAACAATTAACCTTAGTATTTCCTTGGTTTCCAACATCTGCACCATTAACTTGCATGTAGTAATCATAAAATATTTCAATGATGATAAATGGTATTTGTGAATAAATATGATTAATGAATTAAATAAAAGGTCAACAGTACGGAAGAAACCTCCCTAGATATTCTGCTGATGAAGAAGCAAGAGCACTTTTAAGAAAAAGGCACGTGACAGGAAGAAACCTGTTATAGAAAAGGTATTAATTACCATAAGTGTTAACTGGCATATACAATGCTAAAGACGGATTTCCTATTCTATTTGATTTGATACTGTTATTTGGGATCTCACCTCTACTTTTGCTTCCTCTGTCTTAGTGGATTCTCAAATATGTTGTTCTATGTTTGTTTCTGGAAGACAATTTTTCATTTTTTTCAATTTTTTTTCATGTCAGATGGGTAATATGCTGATGCCCTAAGGAGGATTGAAGGAGGCACATCTCACGCATGGGCATGAAAACCCAATCATCATGTTTATGAACTACAAAAGGATCAATTCTTCATGATATTAACATTTTTATGTTTTATGATAGCTTTTGTAGAGCAGAGAGCCTTAGGAGATAGAAATAGTGTCTCCCTTTGGGCAGAGGGAGTATGATAAAAATAACTCATTTGTGATGAGTATGATAAAGATAATGTCTCCCTATGGGGCAAAGTTTGGGTGGGTTTTCTAGCAACCCCCTCCCCCAACAAGATGTGGGTTTTCCTAAGCTTAGAGCTCCTCAACTATTACACAAAATCACTGCATGTGTAGTATCCATCTGGGCTTACGCCCCCTTGCCCCGATGTGTCTTGGGGGACAAGCAGAAGCCAATGTTAATATAAAATCATGCTGCCTGTTTTTCTGTGACTAATAAAGTCCTTTATCTGTGGCCCAGGAGTCTCATGTCCTCTGCCACAATCTGTGAAAGTGTAGTAGACTAATTTCACAGTTCTGTACATTTGTAATGGTAAATTCTTGTTGTGACTATTCATTTTGAGGAGTAGCAAAAAATATAGAGAGTATATTTATGACCTGCAAATCCACTGATAAAAAGCAGAAGCAATCACCTTTTGAATGTGACTAGAATAATATGTTTATTTTAAATACTTCAAAACTTTCCTCTTTGAGTAAGAAAAGCCCTTGTTTTTAATAAGTAGTTATTTTGGAAAAATATAGTAACAAGAATTAAATATCTACGTTTTATGGGACACCACTTTTCAAATGCCAAAGGTAAATAGACCTCTACATTTGTAATAAGTTGGGGGGTGTTCTTTACTATAGGAAACCTAAGATAAGGGCAAGCTGTGGTCATTTTCAGGCATTGCTGCAGACCTTGCTGTTTCAGTTAAAATATTAAAATTGAAGCCATCTCTTTATTTTCTCATTTTGAACAAACAGCTGGGGAAACATTCTCAGTGTTGGTCAAAACTACTGCTGAGTATCCAGTATTGTCTCTTCTGTCCCCAGTGACATTGATCATGAAGGTAAATGTCCAGATCATGAATGTATATTCTGCCCTGCAGAAGAGCTAACCATTTGGTGGATGTTAGCCATAATTCCTTATTTACGTACTACACACAATAAAAATAAACAAAACAAAACAACACTTTACCCTTTCTATTTTTTTCCAAATGTGGTATTGAGTGATCATTCCTATTGGCATGTTTTTGGGGTTAGGGGAAATTCCTCAAACACAAAATAACCAAGATTTTTCAGTGGCCACTTAAAGTGTTATATCATACTTCTCACTGTTTCTTTTGTCTCATTGCCCTGGTTTGTTCTGATGAGGTTATGAAATGATACTGGGGACATTTTATAGAGAAAGAATCACATGTATAATTTAAAGAAAATAAATCCCCTTGAAGGGGATTTTTGTCTACTCTGTGTATCTACTGTAGTGTGACTCATACTGAATAGATCTTGTTTTACTGCAAGTATATCTCTTTATTATCATTACCCTTTTTCTTGATTGTCCTTCATAATTAGAATAAATAATCAAATCATTGCTCCATAATTTATCCTCCCACACTAATCTTACTTCAGTCCATGATCAAGGGAATCTTCTATTTATCTACGCACAAATACATGAGGCCATCATCAACTCATTTTTCTACAGGGAATCTAAGCGAGGATTCTGTGGCAGAATTTCCAAATCTTTTTAAACTCATCTTGAGTACTTAAATTTGTTTCTCAATCTTAAATATATTTCTTCTCTCTCCAACAGAAATAAAGTAAATGTCAGTGTCTGGATTTGATTTAAATTCAAGCCAAGTTCCTTCATCTCAAATACACACATCTCATCTGTGACTGCTTATCATTGAGATGACTGAGAGCAATTGCTTTAAGTGCCTAACTCAATATATCTACATTCATCTGTAGAACTTCGGCACCACACTCATATATATCAACATGTTCCATGCTTCTGTGATTCTCTCTATGGAAAATATAAGTCTCATAAGACATGCACTTGGCATTTGTCTTGAAGCACCAGGTTAACCTAATCCTGTTGCCTTTCCCTCACAGGACTGGATGAAGAAATTACAGTCACGTGTGAAAAGTTGAAGACTTTGGAAGAAAGGGGTAACGAAATATTGAGTATTTGTTATACAAGTGAAATCTAATCTGCACTTGTGAAGAAAAGATGTTTGAGCAGAGTTTATTCCTTCAAACATCAAAATGTTTTCCTTAGCCCACTAATTATCTTTTCAGTCCTTCAACCACAGATGATCCAATATGTAATAATTTGTACATTTATTTTTATATGTGAATATATAAGAAGAGGAGAATGACCAAAATAAATGATAACCAAAATTCTTTTACGACAACAAATCAATTTCAATATGTGAAATTTAAATATCAATGTCAAAACTAGTGTTCATCTTAACATTATGAATTAATATTGCCACAGCAGTGGCAGTGTTTCTGTCCAAGGTGACTACATGAAACTTTTCAAATTCTTCCCTACACATGAAACTTTACCAGTCTATAATAGAATTACAAATTCTTATTCAAACTAGAAATAAAGAAAGTAGGCTATTTTAAAAATTTGTTTGTTTTCCTCAGTAAATTCCAGGACTTCACTATGAAAAGATTGCTATATGTCTAAAAACCTATACAAAATATTTTTCTGCTTATAGAATATCATTATTATCTGTTATGTTAATTAGAGTTGGGGTGGTTTAATATCCATCACAGCACTCCAAATACTATTGTTTTTTGTTTTTTGTTTTTTTTTTTTGAGACAGTCTCGCTCTGTTGCCCAGGCTAGAGTGAGTGCCGTGGCGTCAGCCTAGCTCACAGCAACCTCAAACTCCTGGGCTCAACTGATCCTCCTGCCTCAGCCTCCAGAGTAGCTGGGACTACAGGCATGCGCCACCATGCCCGGCTAATTTTTTCTATATATATTTTTAGTTGGCCAGATAATTTCTTTCTATTTTTAGTAGAGACAGGGTCTCGCTCTTGCTCAGGCTGGTCTCCAACTCCTGATCTCGAGCAATCCACCCGCCTCGGCCTCCCAGAGTGCTGGGATTACAGGCGTGAGCCACCGCGCCTGGCTCCAAATACTATTAATTTCAAGTTTGAATAGTTTACTCTCATAAGTTTCCTATCATAAAATTATTTTTGTATGATGGAACTAAGTATAAACATATCACTAAAACTTCCTGTAAATTATCTGCGAGTGAAGTGGCATTTACTTTTATATTACTTGTTGAACTATTTTCAAACATGATCTATTATCAAACTATTTTCAAACCATATTCTGACACAAATTGCCTAGTTAAAAATATGAATATTTATTTCCTAGGTAATATTTTAATTGCTATGGGACATAATAGTACCTTGTATAATATAAAGTAAGTTCTTTATATTATTGCTCCCTAGGATTTTGATGGACATTTTGTATAAACTCAGTTATGAAAATTATTAATTACCATTAAGGCTTAAAACATATGCCATTGAATGAGTTAATGCTTTGATTAGTTGTTTATTGATGACATATTCAAAGTATATTTGGTTCTTTATTTTTTAAAAAACCTTATATATGGCATAATGAGTGGGTTTTTTTGCTTTAATTTTAATATCATAAATTATAATGATACACCAGATCTAAAGCCAAATTTCTGTAAATAAATCTTTTAGATTTTATGAAAATACAGTATATATCATCTTATATAAAGAAATCACATTTAAAATTATTGTTTTCCTCTGTCTGAACAAAATAGGCCTTCATTCCCCCCCACAATGATAAATTGATCAATTCAACAGATGTACTGACTTTAAATCTATAGGTCCATGGTAGTAATATGTCAAAATATATAAATCATTAATTGACATAACTTGGTGGAAAATAACCTAACCTATAATAGCAGGAGACATTAATTCTTATTAACTGATAGATCAAACAAAAATACAACTAATAATATGTAACATTTCCAGAATACAATAATTTTGAAATACACTTCAGATAAAAAATTGTCTACCGTTGATGTAATGCGCATTAGTTTCATGTTAAAATGAAAAATTTAACAGAATTGACCATATGACATGTTATTATACATTATAATTTGAGATTCAATATATTCTAAAGTTGTAACATCTCTTAGTGTTCTCTAACCATTGTGAATTTAATCATTACTAGGTTTTTCTGTTTAAAAATAAAGTGATACGAATCAAAATAACTGTTAAAGAAGAAATCACACACAAAAAAGAAAATGATTTGAACTGCATAATTATAAAGATATGGCATATTAAAACTTGGGGATGCAGGTAAAGTGGCATTTAACAGGAAGTTTATAGCTGTAAATGTATATATTAAAAATAGAGAGAAACTAAAAATCAATAAGTCAATATTCTTTCTCATGGAAGTAGAAAAATAATTGTAAATCTAATCCAAAGACTATAACGAAGAAATAATTAAGGATAAGAATATAAATCAAATAAACAACAGCAGATATACAGCAGAAAAACATCAATATCATTAATTCATTCTTTGAAAAGATTAATAACTTTGATAAATCCCACATACTGCTGTGGGCAGTATCTACTAAAGCTGAACCTATCAATTCAGAATTTCCAATTCTAGGCTTAAAACTCCTTCCTCCCGAAGTAAACATACATTCCCCAATAGATTTCCACCTAAATATTTGTAGTAGCCTATTCCTTATAGCTCCAAACTGGAAATTAACAAATGTCCATTAACTCTGCAATGGACAAATGAATATAGTGTATTCATATCATTGAAAACCTTCCAGAGATGAGAACAAATATGGTACAACTGTACACAACGACTTGAATAAATCTCACATATATAATGTTGTGCAAATAAGCTAGAAATAAGGCACACATCATGCTTTATTTCATTTATCTAACGTTCAAAAGCCATGCAAAACTAATCCATAATGGTTTAAGGCAGAATAGCAGTACGTCTTAATAGAGAAGACAGTGACCGTGAGATGAGACAAGGGGAGCCCCTGGGAGACTGGTGATGTTGCTTCTTGGTCTGAGTGCTGGTTACAGTGGTGGGTTCATTTTGTAAAAGCTGAAAAAAATCTACGTGCACTTTTCTGTATGTATTTTATAATTCAACAAATTTACTAAAAAATAAATCATAGTCACATTTATTCAAGTCTAATTTAACAAAACACATTTTATATGTTTTCCACTGTGGATCACATGAGAATATTCATACTCAATTGAAATCCAAAATATTAAAATTTATGAACACGTTGAGGCTCAGAAAATAATACCTCAAAGTGAGGTCCTCAGAAACAGCTTCAGAAGCAAGGTTTCTCTGACCTTCTGTACTTCTGTCTCTCGGCCTCATTCTACACCCAAAGCAAGCCACAGAAACTAGAATCCCTCTTTCCCAAGGCAGTTCATAGAAACTAGAACCCTTTTTCCCCCCAAAGCCAGCCATAAAACTTAAAAATATTACTCCGTCTCCACCACTTTTCTTTGTAAAAACCAGCCATTCCATTAAGAAATTCTCTGACCTACTTTGTTTGTAGGTCATACATAAGACTCTCATTGCAGAAGGTGTCCTGCCCGATACCCAGAAGGAAAGAGAGCTGCACAGAGAGGTCAAGGAGAATCTCTCAACAGACAGGCCTTGCGGGGTTTACTTTAGTCTACTACTATTAGATCACACCCTTTGTGTCCAATCACATTTCTGCAGGGCTTTCACTGCTTCATCAAACCTAAGCATAAAATCAGATAGCTTCTCCTCTATCTTTGGGTCTTCAATCTGAAGTCTCCCCTGCCATGTACAACTATGATCAAATAAATTTGTTATGCTTTTCTCTTGTTAATCTGTGTTTTGGTTTAGGGGTATCTCCTGTGACTATTATGTTGGGAAGGAAATGGATCACCCCCTCTCTGCCCCTACACTTGTGTTACCTTTTTAAGTTGAAAGTGTTGCCTTTAAAATAAAAACAAACATGATGTTTAAGAGTAAGAAAATACAAAGATCTGATCATGATTCCATATGGTAGGTTATAGTTTTTCATTAGATAAACCTCAGTAAAGACTCCTGTGTGCAAAAATAAAATGTGATAGCTAATTAGGTTTAGATAAAATACTGAGTGAAACCAGAAAGGCTAATACTTTAAAAACAGTTTGTTTCAAAGAGGCAACACTTTGATATTTGTCATCTTTATTCATCTCACAGTGCTGGTATGGCATATACCCTCAAATAAATGTTTTACTAATTTCTTAGCACTGCTTAATTTAACATGCTAAAATATTAATTTAGTAAAATCTTTGTCTGAGGCTATATGTTCATATCAATATTGTGAGATGAATAAAAACTCCAAAAATGAAAGTGGTACCTTTAAAACAAGAGAGCAACACTGAGTCCTTGACATGGTATTATGACAAATCCAACAAGCCACTTGCTGACAAGTTGACTACACTGGGCTCTTTCTGACCTGGACAAGTCAAGGGCTTGAGTTTTGCATATCCTTCGTGCATAGCCTAAAATAACACCACTGTCTGGGGACTCAGGAAATGCCTGCTCCACACTCATGTTATCCCATACAGCATAGCATCTGACTTGAGCAACTACTTTTCAGCAAGGCGCTAAGGAGTGGCTTCCACCAGTCAATGCAGGTACAGCACCATCCAGGAGCTGCCTGTCTCACAGGGCACCGGAACAATCTCAGAAAGGCCCAGCTGAAGCTGCATGCTATGAAAAGATGCAGTGCCATCCTTCACAATGCAGTGGAATCATTAAACTAGATACCTTAATGTGCCACTGTGCCAGCAATAAGAAGAATGCGTGAGTCCTAGAAACAATGTGCGGAAACGATTCCTGTAGGCTGCCCATGACTGACAACAGCAAGGGTACTGGGCAGGCCCATTACAGAGAGAGGCAGGATGACTCCTAAGGACAGACTTGATGGGGAAGGGGAGGAGGAATTATAGGACATCTATGTTTGCTAATTAACTTTATCCAAAGGAAAAAGTAAAAATTTCTTCTATTTTCATGACAGGAGGTAGTTTTACAACTTGGAGCAAGGAAAGCCTCCATGGAAATTAGGTCTCTAACCTCTACAGGCACAGGAGATAAAGGTGCTATCTTCCTTCATGTTTGCATTTCAAAGGGAGGACCCCCAGGTCCTTGAGAAAGATAGTCCTGAGTTGTAAAGCTAGTGAAAGGCTATTAAAAAGATTTACATCTCAAAGAGGCAGAGAAAGAAATTATAATTGTGTCTATTTTAAAGTAAATGCTCTAAGAAAAGAGAGGGGAGGGACCTCTGTGCTTAGGCCATCTGGATTTGGTCAGGATTGGAGGCCAGGGGCCTGGAGATAGGAAGAAGCCCAAAATTTAGTCAAGCCAAGGGAAACTTTAAGCTGCTTTAAGTTGAATTGGTCACTTCCTACAGCAACACTGCCCTTTTGCTGCACCTTGCCACTAACAAATTTTTGCACGTCACATCCCTTCTTGGAGTCTTCTCAGTAGACTCAAACTGACATAACACATTACACATATCAATCTCATGAAACCAGGTAGCTCACTTAAAATAATGTCTGGCACGCAGTAAGTAAGCCTATCAGAAAACTTACTGGCACATAAATGCCTTGTTTGATTACAAACTTGCTCCAGACTGCCACAGTAACCTAGGATTGGCTTGGTTAACACAGGGAACTGGATTTCAGTTCCCATTTATTCCCTTATCCGAGAGCCATTGGTTATAGCACAAACCAGTAGTTCTGGCGATGAGCATTTTTTTCATTACCTCTATTCCATGCTACCATCCTATCTTGTCAATTGTAGTGGACTTCTTGTCTTCAAACTGAATTTTTCTCCTCTTTTGAATGGAAACACATACACCCGGGGGGTGGGGGGGTGAGGAGAGAGAGAGAGAGAGAGAGAGAGAGGGACTCCATATCTGCAATATGTGAAGAATCTCAAGTTGACATAAAAACTCAAAGCATCCTCTTTTAAAAGACTCATACTATGTATGCCCTTATAGTTTCTATAGGATTTGAATAAAGGTGATCCTAAATATAAATATTGTATTTACCATAAAAAGCAGATATTATACAAAGCTAGGTATATACTTTGCTGATTACATATTATCATGTGAGTAACACAGGCATGAATATCTTCTCTCAATATTTGTATCATTTCTCAGATTTTATTTTTAGAGACTTCGTTTAACCTGCAATGATATTAGTGATGACTTATAATAACTACTAAAACCTTTAGTCAATCATTGGTATGCTTTCAATTATTTGAATATATTGGACGTGAATAATTAATGTTTTCAGCTCTCATTTTAATATTTTTCATTATTCAGCTTGCAGAGCTTCCCCCACCTCCTGCCCATATGCAGGAGCAGAGCCATTTCTATTGTATGTTCTTTGCCCTCTCACTGGATTACGTAGTGTTAAGGGGAACTTGAGGAGAAATCATATTATTTGGAGTCTATAATATGCCAGTAACTGGACTACTAATCTCACATAAATCCTCTCATTAACCCCCTAACACACTGTGTGGTTCGTATCACCATTCACATTTGTAAAAAGAGGAAAACAAAAATCCAAGCGGGGAGCAATAACTCACTCAGGTTCTCAGTTAGAAAATTGTAGAGCCAGGAATTAAGTGCAGACCTGCCTGACGGCAAAGGCCATGCCTTATCTCTCTACGACTTACCTCCTTTTCCATTATACTCTTAAAGCCATCAACCAATGAATACACATGAACTTAGCAATATATATTACTCTGACATGTTTATATATTTTATTAGCATTAAAACAAGCTAATGGTTATTGCCATATTACTCAGATATATGTTGCATAGTCTTAATGGTTACTGCAATATTAATAAGATATGCAGAGAATTTTTGTTGTGGTGATTGCCATTTTAAGATGCATGAAGAAGTTTATAGGCCACAAAAATAATAAATATGCTAAAGGAAAACACTGTCATGAAGCATATTCTAAGAGTAGCACTGCTTGAATGGTTATGGATTCCAAAAGTAATTTTACTGGAAAGTTTTAATATCTGTTAAATTTGAAGTTAAAATGATACAGAAAGGATATGCTTAAATGGTCTTCGTATCCTTTAGGCTCTCCCTGCTTCAGTCCATCTACTAGAATACTCTTCTTCCTAAAATACAGCTTTGATTGTGTTAAATCAGTTTTCCAAGTTCCATTAATTCAGCATTGACAGGAGAATAAAGTCCATTTCTGTGAGCTGATATAACAAGCCATTCATGACCTGACTGTCATATAAATTGGTACTTTCTATCCCTACATTATTTCTTTTTTATAAATAAATTTGATTTAGTCACTGTGCATGAACCCTTGATACATTATATATGATTTCTTCTCCTGAATTGACAGTGTCTGCCTATACTCATACAAATATATACTTAACAAATGTCCAACTAACTGTCTTTACCCTTTTCAAATCATACAACATATTAACACCCTCTTCCTATCTCATGTCATCAGCAAACCTATGTTAGATATATGCATAAGTACTGTTTTAAGTGGTATTTTTTTCTCCACACAATTCAATTATGTTTTGCTGATATATAGGAACACAGTGGTTTTCTTACATGCAGAACTCCTTGGTTATAATTCCATAGCTTGCAGATTGTATCCAACATGCTAATAACAAAGTCTGTGAAGAAGTCAGCTATAGTTAGTGTTAGTTTTTTCTAGTTCTTAGGTATCTTATTTGGGGATGTGTGTAGGAGGTGTTGACGCAGAACAGGGGGTATTTTCTGGCATTGTCAGGATATCCAGAACTGTGGAGAAAAGAAGAAATCACAGATGGCAACTGCATATTGCTAATAATTCTCCTAAAAAGGGGACATCTTACAAGTGTTCACCGTTTACTCTGTCTGTAGTAAGGTTTGGTAGATTCCCTTTATTAAAGTAATGAATTACCTTTCTATTCCCAGTTAATAAGAAATTTTAATATATTAATAAATCATCATTTGAATATTTTTAATGGCTTCTCTAGATTTACGGAGATAATCATAAGTTAATTTTTATAGTGATCTTTAATGTGGTAATTCACATTACTGGATTTTTTAGTGTTAAATTGTTCTTGCATGTCTTGAGATAAACACAACTACATTGTGTTTTGTTTTAATTATTGCTAACTTGCTTAAAATCTTTGTATCAATATTCATAAGTGACTTCAGATTATCATTTTTCTTTCTCATTACTGCTCTTGTCTGGCTCATCAATAGAGAAGTAACACTCTTTTATGCCTAATAATGCTTTTAGCTGTAATGTCTTTTTGTCTAATATTATAACAATGACAATTTCTGTTTACTTAGAATTTGCCTGGTATAATACTATTTTTAAAATAATTTTGCCTTGTACGTGGCAATTTAGACCTTTTTAGTGATGGTAATTTTCAATATATTAGGATTCATTTTTACAATCATAATTTGTGTATTTTCTGATTTAGTCATTTATGTTTTTTTAATTACTAGTATCATTTAGACTTTGGAGAGCTTTTTATTTTTCCATCCATCTATACATTAGTTTAAAATGTATGCATTCTTATTATTTTCTTTAAAAGGCTACCTTTGAAATTTTGTTTCTTAAGTTAACAAATTTTAAAGATAATATGTATACTTAAAAAAAATCTGTTTCTGGGTAACACAGATTTAGATATTATATACTTGGTGACCAATTTCTTTCCTTAGCAATTCCTAAGACATTTTATTAATGTTTCAATAACTTACTCCACATATTGATATGCCAGGATCTAACTCCTTTTAAAAATTTCTTTTTATATTTAGCTACTTGAATTTTTACTAAGAGATGCCCACATGCAGATTTATCCTGTTGAAGACTTGTGCTGTTTGAATCTGAGAAATAATTTCTTTCATCAAATTATTCCTTTGCCTTCTCTCCTTTATCCCCTCTCTTCCTCGGTAATTCCAATTAAACATGCTAGACTATCTCTTGGTTCATTATACTCCCTTTTCTATCTGTCCCTATTGTAATGTATATCACAGCTTCAGGTCTCTTTGTCAGCTGCATTGAATCTACTAATTAAATTCAACAAGTTTCTAAGTTTCAAATTCAGTACACTCTTAGAGATATCATCTAAAGAATTTTAAAGTGAACTTATCTTTCTTGGATTCTAATATATTTGGATATCTTATGTGTTAAATTCATTTATTTATTTATATTTTATTTCTTTCTATTTATTTACTTATTATTTATTTCCAGAATATTACTTGGGTACAAACACTTGGTCACATAAATTGCCTTCACGCCACCCGAGTCAAAGCCACAAGTGTGCCCATTCCCCAAACAGCAAGCACCACACACACTAGGTGTGAATTTACCCATCCCCTCCCCACTCCCAACTGCGTGATCCCCAGTGAATGTTACTTCCATATGTACCATAAGTGCTGATCAATTAATACCAATTTAATGGTGACTATATGTGGCATTTGTTTTTCCATTCCTGTGATACTTCACTTACAAGAATGGGCTCCAGTTCCATCCAGGATAATATAGGAGGAATTAGTTCACCATATTTTTTATGGCTGAGTAGAACTCCATGGTATACATTATACCACATTTATTAATCCACTCTTGTATTAGTGGGCACTTGGGTTCTTTCCACATATTTGCAATTTTGAATTGTGTTGCTATAAACATTCAAATGCAGATGTCTTTTTTATAGAATGACTTTTGTTCCTTTGGGTAGATGCCCAGTAATGGGATTGCTGGATTAAAATGGTAGTTCTACTTGTAGCTCTTTGAGGTATCTCCATATGACTTTCCACAGAGGTTGTACTAGTTTGCAGTCCCACCAGCAGTGTAGGAGTGTTCCCATCTCTCTGCATCCATGCCAACATTTATTGTTTTGGGACTTTTTGATAAAGGCCATTCTCACTGGAGATAAGTGATATCACATTGTGGTTTTGATTTGCATTTCCCTGATGAGTAGAGATGTTGAGCATTTTTTTCATGTTTGTCTTCTTTTGAAACATTTCTGTTCATGTCCTTTGCCCACTTTTTGATAGGGTTGTTTGATTTTTTCTTGCTGATTTTGCTGAGTTCTATGTAGATTCCGGTTATCAGCCCTTTATCGGATGTGTAGCATACCAATATTTTCTCCCACTCTGTAGATTGTCTGTTTGAACTTGTGATAGTTTCCTTGGCTGTGGAGTAGCTTTTTAATTTGATCAGGTCCCATTTATTTATTTTTGTTGTTGTTGTGATTGCTTTTGGGGTCTTCTTCATAAATTCTTTGCTTAGGCCATGTGTATAAGAATTTTTCCAACATTTACCGCTAGAGATCTTATAGTTTCATGCTTTAGGTTTAACTCTGTTAGCCACCATGAGTTGATTTTTGTGAGAGGTGAGAGGTGTGGATCCTGTTTCAGTCTTCTACATGTGGCTATCCAATTTTCCCAGCACCGTTTATTGAATAAGGATTCTTTTCCCCAGTGTATGTTTTTTTCTGCTTTGTCAAAGATTGGATAGCTATATAAGGATGGTTTTATATCTGAGTTCTCAGTTCTGTTCCATTGGTCTATGTCTGTTCTTGTTCCAGTATCATGCTGTTTTAGTTACCATAGCCTCGTAATGTAATATAGCTTGAAGTCTGGTAAACTGATGCATATTTTGTCTATTGAAGAAATGATAGAATTAGCTCCTGAGAGACTACCTTGGCCAGATTTCTTACTGTGGAGTAGTCTTTGACTACTTATACAATTATTTTCTGTATTTGTGGTTCATATATTTTGTATGTCTGATAAAATTTGGCAACTATTTTTTGAACTTTTGCATTTTTTCAACATTTAAATATTTATTTGGGTATGTACACTATTATTACCACTAGTTATATAATCTTGTATGTTTTTAAAATGTATGCCCACACATTTTTTCTTTAATAAGATTGCCTAAGTTTTGTTTATGTTATTTAAAATTTTTAGTATTATTATCCATTTTATAAGTTTATGCTTTAATACATAGTAATTTACTTCAATTTTGATTTTTCAAATAATTTCCTTAGGAGAAAATTTAGTTGTATATATATTCAGCTTTTGTGCTTTTATTAGTAAAAGAGCTTTTCTGTATCCCACATATTTGGCTCTTTTCTCTTTTATAGAGTCTGTAATTTCACTTTCATTTCATTATTATAGGAATATAAAATTAATATTGGTACACTTTTTGTTACAAGTATCAAATTTTATCACATTGTATTCAGGCAACACTGCAAAGAGGTGGATTTTGAAATTTGTTGACTTTTATTTTGTGATCTAGCACAAAGTCTAAATTATGTATAGTTTATCTGTCTTTGAAAAGAAAATCAGTTATTCTTTTATTGATTACAAATTTATCTACAACAGTATTATATTTTTATTCAAACCCTTTTTATGTTGCTTCCGTTTTGACTTCTTGGTCTCTTAGTCTCAGAATTCAGCCTTTTCGAGAGACCTACATTACAGTTTCCCAGATCCAACTTAACTGCATTATATTCTTATAGGTCTTTTAAAATTAAATAGGAAATGGCTGAATTATAATTTCTAAAATTATTTTTAATAATTCTTTTACTTTTAAAGGTGAGTTAATTAATTCATAAAATGGCAAATATAGTATTTGACCAGTTATATTATTTTTTGTTTTCCTCTTGCCTTGCTTTTTATATATTCATTCGGTTTCACTTTTTAAAGTTTAAATCTTTGATACCTTGAGAATCTATTACAATAAAAGTTTGCTGTGAGTATTCAAAAAATTTTTTTAAAAATTTTGGTCATGTATATAACACTATTGATTAATAATTTATTTTATCTACATTGATTTTCAATGTGTCCTTTATCATACACTAAATGTCTATTACATTTGTATCTACTTAGTATTCTTTATTAGATTACATGAATTTACATGAATCTGCACATTTTTTCATTTATACAATAGTGCCAAACATTTCTAATTATTACAGCTTTAATATTATCATTAATCATATTTCAGAATTTCCCCAGACATCCACTCACAATTTGTTATTTAGAATTTGTTTTCTAATTTAATTATCATCCTATAGATGCTTTAATTCAGCCTAAATCTATAAATTTCTGTATTTACAATCTTTATAGCACCAAATGTTTCTATTCAATAAAATAAATGTGTTTCCATTTTTTTCAAGTGCTCTTTTTTATACTTAGTTCAATTTTGCAATTTTATAATATAAATTTTGCATATCCCTGGTCTGGCACTTCCTTTTTATTGGTATTATAAATGGGATTTTTTTCTACATATACATCTTTTTAAAGCATAATTGTTGGTATTAAGCCCTAGTGAGAGTATTTTTTTTTAACCATTCTATTCTTTCAATTCAGTTGTGTAATATATTTCAGAAACTTTCCAAAATTTGTGATCAGGCATGGATCGTAAGATAGATTCAAATCTGGAGATATGTCAAATGAGTATGTAAAATAAATTGAAAAAATGTTTGAAAACATTAACTAAGTAATATGTTTTGATTATTAACCATAAAATTAAGTTAAAACACAGGAGGAAGAAGTCAGAACATAAAGGTGGATTGGGGTCTCAAAGGTAAAAAGATTTTCTGTGAATGTGCTTTATTTAGAAATAAAGGCAGAAGTGACCAGACAATTCAGGGATGAATTTCCAGTATACCATTAGGAGAGGGCAAGGAGGTTGAGCCACAGTAAATAAATGAATCAGGAAACTGATTGTCCAGGAGTTTGGCTGATTCATCCCTGCGAATGATGGAGTTACTAGGGATGATATCATGGTTACTAAGGTTTGGGGCATAGAGGAAGGTTGTCTCATGAAGTTAATTGTTTTCCTGAATTATTGTCACAGGTTTTACAGCCATCAAATAAAATCATGTGAAAAAATGATATTTTAGCATCTTTTTATTTATATTATATCTTCAATATGTTTCTGAATTAACCGTACTAAAAATTATCCTCATCATAATTACATATTTTGTGTTCTTAAAATACTTTCCACCCTAATGTTTTATGAGGCTTTTTATCCAGATTTTATTGTTTTTTAATTATTTTTAATAAGGATAAAAGTTCAGACATACACATTTATTTCATAATATGTTACTGTGTGAGAAATGAAAATTCAGTAAAAATTTGTAGTGGGACAGATTGAGATGTTAATTTAAAAGAATGAGCATAGGCTTTAAATATGCTCACTATATAAAATTATATATATGTTATATAGATATATACACACACACGTTGTGTGTGACCTATGCATTGTGTCCTTCTGCTCTACTCCAATATAGTCAAACTCTTTTTATATGTGGAACAGTTACATAGATATGCATGTTTACATGTACACATATAGACACTTAAGTGGACATATTAATAATTATTCATATGCACACATATGTATGTAATGTACACATATGCGTATATATAGGCTGATAATGAACAACTTACCTTTCTTAATCTGTTTTGGCTACTGTTACAAATCTTCAAGAGAAGTAAAATGGCAGGTGGACTGTGAAACAGTTGAACATAATTCACCAAATTGATTGCTGGTCAATTTAAAAAGCTGTCAGTCTGAACAGTTTATTTCATTAAGTTGTCAGTAAATTATCCAATTTGTTTCATTTGGACTGTGCTAGATGGATATTTTCTACAATTCAGAAAATTTGAAAACCAAAGTCTAATTACCATTACGACTAAAATCAAATATATTAGTTTTGTAACTGGCAAGATACCTTTTGCACTATCCTGTGATAAAGCTCTTTGTTACAGATTCTGAATTATGCCATTTGGAAATTATTTAAAAATAACACAAACATCAAATATCAAAATGCAATAATACAAATCATATCAACAAGTAAATGTTGTATACATATAAGTGAAGTTATAATATATTTAATTTCAAATATTTCTGGTTCACATATAATACTAATGAAAGTAAAACATATTCAGTAACCAAACATACAGCACATATTTGATAATTATCTATAATTTTCTTTTAGAAAAATAACATGAACTAAAGACAAAACATCATTCAGAGCTGACTGAGGATAAACAACATTCTTTTCTGTCCCACACTGCATCTGTTTATCCTACACTGCTCTCAAATAAGAGATTCAGGAATCCAAGAACTGTCCCCTGATTTTGGCTCAGAAACTTAGGCTGTCAGAATGAAAGAGGATTCAGGTTTTAGCAAAATCGGCACTGTACTTGAAGATTAGCCATTAGCTTCAAATACATGCCAGCAGCAGCAGCTGGCCTTTAAATTCTCACATGCTCATTTCATTTCTGCTCATTGATTTATCCAAAGTGAGTGAGGAAGAATAAACAATAAGATAAAAAAGAACAGAAATATCTTATGCTGTTTTTACTTTATTGGAGTTAATAAATTTAATTTTTTGTTATGATACAAATACCACTTAGTTTAAATATGATAATTAATGTTTTTGGCCCAGATCTCAGAACCTTTCTCTGACAAGTCTTCACATACCATGTACCAGCTACATATATGTACATGTAAGTACACATGTATGTATGTATATGTATATATGCATGAATACAAACATAAACACATATACATTATAACGAGTCATAGTTTATTTGACAAGTAGAGGTATTATATTCAGTACATAATTTATAGCCCTTCTGGAATACATACCAACATTATATAGCTTAACTATATGCACAGATGCTGATAACAATGATAGCTGATTGTAAACATGATTTTAATACTTTAATGTATTTTTAAAAAAATAAGCACTGAGGAATTAGATGCATGCACTAAAGTTACCTTTCCATACCCTGAATGTTTTATTCATCATAAAACTCTCTTCATCACCGACTGAGATGGCCAGCAGTTACAGCTTGCAGTGATAAAGATTCATTTATTTCATATGGTATGACAATTAGTCAATGTATTATAGTAAAAATAAATGTCTGAGAGTATCATCAGGATATTAAAGGGATTAAAATATTCTTGCCATTTCAGGAGTTGTAGAAAGAGTTAGAAATGTTTCATTTGGGAAAGAGCATTGGTATTCACATTGTTGATGGATTAGGATGGAAAGGAGGGTTTGCTTTGAGAAATAATCTTGCTCCCAAGGGTTTAAAATTTCTTCATAAGAATGGGAGTTGAAAAGAGATTTTGATTCACTGCTAGGTAAGATCTTTCTAGCAATGATAACTTTTCAAAAGTGGATTGGAAGGTTTATGATGTAGGCAGTGTCTTATCTATGTAAATGTTCAAGGACAAGGCTGGAGGATGTGCCGAGGCTTCCAGTAGCATCTAGGCAGCTGGACATGTTTACTCTCCTTCAGACAATAGTATATTAAAAATACTTTGTATGTCATTTTTAAGGATAAAACATTATAAAAGTGGGAGTTCACTCAACGATTTAAGAAGATCAGCCCTGGCTCCACTCATAATCCTTTCCCATCTCCATTTTACTTAGTGATGTTTGACTTTATACTTCCAAATCATACACTTTAATCTGCCATAAATGTTATTCCAAATAGCAGTGTGTTTTCTTAAGAAACAGAAAATATGGAAATTCAAGAAGATATCTGCAGTATTTTTTAACAAAGCTGTGAGTTGAATAAATTTTAAAATCATTAAAAATAAATCGAGAAAAGTTCTTCCTCTCATAGGATTTATCATCATGGAACATCTGGCATTTGTTATACAAATATTAAAATGAAATTCATGAAATTTTGCATTACTCACAATGTATAATTGATATTTTTAGCAGATTTTTCAAATTAGGCATTATAGTTTTTCTTTCAAAATACATATTTCATATGACAAGAAAAATTTATATATTAGAAATATACTTACAAGACAATGATATTATGTATTTTAAGGAAAATTAAAAATAATTTCATGGTATAAGGAAATCACATGGAGAAAAACCAAAATTGTATCATATTCCCAGCAGACAAATATAATAACCAAAATATCTCCACCACTTTAATCATTTGCTAAAACCTGTTTTCTTCTTTCTTAGAGAAGCAGCTGTGTGGTTGTCATGTAACTGTGGCTTCTGAAAAACAAAATGCATAATTAGTGGTCATTAAGAAGGTGAGGTTATTCTGTGCACATGCCAGTCTTCCCCATGCCCCTGTGGAGAGGAATTCTTGACTAATAGCAAGAACAGAAACGGCGTTATAGTTTGAGGGACATGAAAGACTGTCCAATCATAACTTGGAGTAGGTTTTCTTCAAAGTTCTTAATTATAGGTCACTTAGGTGAGACAGATGGTAGAACGGTAAAGTGGATAACAAGACACAAAGACAGGTGGCAGAGATGCTGAGGAAATTTTTTTCTAAGATAATGTCAGTCTTAGCACTCTGTGACATTGGGACTCCCAGGGCAGGATCATGGATGAGGCTAGGGCTGATCTTCTTAAATCACTTAAGAATTGATAATTTGACTTAAGTGATTACCTTGAAAGAACATGCTAATGTACATTAAGTAGTCCTTTGTAAACAGAAGAATATTTTTTCATGGCCTCTAAAAGTTTATTTAGAAGGAACAACCTAAACTACATGTGCAGTGAGCCTATTAATAATAACAACAACAAAAACACAAAATCTTCAGAGAAATCAATTTGTATTAGACAAGAAATTTTTAATAACCTCTACATACTACAATATATTTTAAAATATTCATACAGAAAAAAAAATCTCATGGTCTTTTTTAAATACATCTCTGTTGGCCTGTCCTCAGAGATAAAAGGAGGAGCATGGAGGCTGGGATGTCCTGCTAACTTTGAAGGGCTGGACCCCTTCCTGTGAACTGGATACAGCTAATTTTAAAAGGCTAGGACTGGGTGTAAAACTTCCTGGAGTAACAATAGCATCAGCAATAAGAGCATAAAAACACACATACAAAATGCCTCTGATAGGATTATTTGATAAATAATATTCTACAAATATTTACAAAAATCTCACATTTTTCTTACTTGTTGCAGTGGATTGCACAGTTGCATAAAGTAACCATGTCTAAAATTTTGAAAACTAACTTTTCTTTGGAATGATTTGGAAACTGCAACTGCTCCAGATTTCACTAGAATAACACTCAAATACTTTAGCACAACAGTAATTTATATTAATATAACACAATTTAGAAAATAGATGATGTTTTTGTTTTGGAAATAAGAAGCCATACTCTGATACATCCTCTGAGTCTCTCCTTTTAACAATAAATAATAACAAAAAGTATATTAATAGGTTCATGATAGAAGTACTTAAGAATCTTTTCATGCTGTATTACTTAAGGTGGTATAATTTGGTATAGAAATGTAAGTAAATCAGATGGACCAAATAAATATCTTTACAAGGACAGAGAAAAAAATCTCCAGTTTTTACCTAATACAACCATTAAAATTGATTTTGAAACAGATAATGAAGGCAGACATTGTGGGTCATACCTATTATTTTAGGACTTTGGGAGGTTGAGGCAGTGGGAGGACCACTTGAGCCCAGGAGTTGGGCTTACAGTGAAATTACAGTGAGCTATGATCGTACACCATTGCACTCCATCCTGGGTAAGAGAGGGATACCCTGTTTATTTAAAAAACAAAACAACAACAATAACAAAAAAACCCAAAAACAACGGACAGTGGCATTATAGTCTTTTCATTCTTGAGTACTCATTTAAGAAAAACACAGGACAAAGAGTGAGAACCTTTTCCCTTTATCTATTTAATAAGAAATATTGCCTATTCCTAACAGTTTATTGCTAACACCTTCTATATAAGATATTTAATGGACTTAGTAAAGACTGATAAAGAAAATCAATAAACTACCTTGGAAAACTAGAGTACAATTGATCTCTTAAAATAAATTATGTAAGAATAAGTCCTTTAATGCAAATTTCATTGGGCATCTTAGAATATGGCTAACATGAAGCAGTATCTTGGCATTATTATCTTAGAAATTTCCAAGAAGGTAATACAGATTCATATGGTTTTAATTTTGCATATGTGTCTGCAGTTTCTGTTTTATTAACATTTCATAAAACTTCTAACAAATTAAAAGCATCCAATAATATAAACTCAAAACCTTTAAAAAAGAATCACTAATAATTTCTCAAAATTAAAAATTTTAAATAATGCTAAATATGTTTTCTTATTAATCTAACCACGAAATTCATACTATAGAAAAATGACATATCAAGTCACAGAAAAAACCACCTCATCTGTTTGGGTACAGTCATACTGTTAAAGGGCAGTGTGTCTTCTGATTGATTGGCACTCTGCTCAATAGTTGCTAAATACTAATATTTGAAATATCTTAGCTGAAATTGGCTAATGGCTACCGTAAAATTATAGGGAGGTTTCCAATGTGTGGGCTCCCATCTCCTGCTAGTGCAAGAAGTTTGGTACTAAGATTGTCAGCAGCTTTTTATTGGGATCAAGTAGGAGCATTTTTTTTTTTAAGCACATAGAATTTTTACTTAAATCAAGACAAGTATGTTCAAAAAAGGAATTCCATGTTTATGTGATAGAAATCACTAAGTTATCTTGGGGCATGAATAAAACATTGTATTTTAAAATTTAGAAAAGGAAGCCCTGATTGCCTTCATTTGGAGAGTCTTCACTCCTACGCTAAGCAAAAAAGCTCCAGAGTTGTCAGCAGAGCTCACCAGGATTTTCTTCAATAGTAGAACATGTGAACCCCCAAACCTGGGCAACTCTTGATTGACATGTCATAATTCCAAATCATTGCCTATGGCAAAAACAGTTAACCCAAATTAATCATAATAATCATTCTTTTTATCCTTATAATGATATCAGTAATATCACTGAAAAGAATATTGCTAAAAATATGACTGTTAAAGGTGCTTTTGTCGAGGGCCCAGATGGGAATGAGGAATATGTTATTGGAAACTGCAAGAAAGACTGTCTTTTTTATAGAGCAGAGAACATAAATGAATTATTTCCTACTATTGGGAGGAAAATAGAACTTGTATGTGATGAATCTGATATTTCATCTGTGGAAATTACCAAAGTGTGGGGAAAACAACCTGGGTTCTTCTTACTGCTTATAGTAAAATGTGAGAAGAAGGATAAAATATGGAATGAATTGTTACTCAAAAAGAAACTAGAACTTAGAGATTTGAAAAAATTTTAGCCTATCCACGTTGCAAAAAAATAAGAAAGTGTACTGTAGTGAGAACATCAAGGGAATAGCTGTACAACCATTTGCTAAAGATATAGGTGTATGACTTACGCAGTCAATCAATCATCTCGGCAGAAACACTGCCAAATTGGGCTGAAGGAGACAGAGAGGCGAAGAAAAATAAATTAAGGCGGTGGATTTCTGGGATTCTACAGGCAGGACATGGGCTATGCCCGCTGTCCTCTGCAAATATGTCTTACCCTTCAAGAAAAGGTAAAAATGGCCCTGAGGTAGTTTCAGAAGCTGAGGGGGCTGCCACTGCCACTATGGACACAGAAGGTACTGCCCAAGCAGTGGGGTCACTTCCCAGAACTGAAAGTCTTTCCCATCCTTGTATTCCGGAAATCGATAACTTGCTGTCTAATTTTGCAGGTTCAGAGATGAAGAGGAAATTTGTTCTTGATAAATTTGCCCCAAGTCTCTCCCATAACTGAGTTAGATGATTTAAAACATAAGATTTCAGACTTTGAGATGATGCTGAAATGGGATAAGACTTTTGGGTTATGTTGGGATGGAATAAATGCATATTGCATGTGGGAAGAAAATAAAATTTGTGAAGGTAGAGGGTAGACTTATAGGTCAAAATTTCCTCCAAAAATATATATTGAAAAGTCTCAATACCCCCAGTATCCTCAGAATTTTACCTTATTTGGCAATAGGGATAAGTGCAGATATAATTAGTTAAATTAAGATGAGGACTCTGAATCCAGTATGACTGATGTTCCTATAGGAAGACGTGAAAACAGAGACACACTGAAAGAATTCCATGTGATGATAAAAGCAGAAATTAGAGCTATGCAGCTGCAAGCCAAGGAACACCAAAGATTGCTGGCAAACCACCAGCAGCTATGAAGATGCAGGGAAGAATTCCCCTGCAGATTGTAGAGGCAGCATGTCTCTCCTGACACCTTGATTTCAGACGTTTAGCCTCCAGAACTGTGAGACAATATATTTCTGTTGTTTAAGCCACCTAGTTTGTAACTATTTGTTATGAAAACTAAGATAGCTAAGAAAATGTTCACTTAATTAAAACTAATGTTAAGCTATTATATTTCATGCTTGTTATATTTCTAGAAAAAATTGCTTTGTGCATTGATTTTTGTTTTGTGGCTAATAAAAGCACACGAGTAGCATATAGGATACATGTCTTCCTTTTTTTCTATGATGTTTGTACATTAATGCAATCTTTTAAAAGCTTGAATTCATGTTTTTACATGAAAAAAAGATCGTAAAACAAAACACAGCCTCTTTAAACTGTTTCAGATTGTGACACAATCTGTTAAGAAGCCATTTTTCCTACACTAATTCTTAAACTGTTATAAATAGCAGATGAATTAAATAGTTATATCAGAAATTGCCTACCTATAAATTATTTCTGTTAATCAAATACCAAGAATAGAATAATATAATTCCTTGATTTTTCTATAAAATTGCTTACTACCTATTAGACCTTTATTAAATGTTTATGGAATAAATTAAAATATGAATGCAAGTAAAACAAAGAATCACAATAAGTAGCAATGAAATTGTGCTTAATATCTATTTGCTTTTATAAATAACAAACAAAACAGATTCACACAGAGAAATCATCTGTTCTGTTGTGTGATAAAATATTGTTTGGGAAGTAGAGAGGGCTTTATTAATTTAGTTTTGCCTCTGGTTTTACCACTGCATTTATATAAACAGATATATTTGAGAGGAAAACAGTGATCATCTTCAATTGTTCTAGTATTTTCACTTCAAGAATGCTTATAGGTTAGAAAATACCAGCTATTAAATCACTAACAGCATCTTCCTTAGTTTGGAAATGTAAGAAAATCTCCTTCTAGGATTGACTCACAAGTCTGGTCATAAAAGAATTTTCCCAGGGAGTGCTAAAGCAGTGTCTCATAATGGAATGTCCTGGTACTTATCTCTATAAGCGGGTGGAACTCTGGGAAGGCCATGCACATCTAGAGTTCTGTTGCTAATGTATCAGTTGTTGGGTGTAAAAACTCTCTAGACATTAAAAGATTTTCAGTTTAACCTCAGGCAGATGAAGTGAGTTCATGCAAGTTTGGGGGGAACTGTGAACATTAAGACATATAAACTTCTATTTCATTGTGAGACTTATCCAAAATTTTGAGAAATAAGTTTGGACTATTTTGTGTACAATCTTAGAGATTATCTCTCTGACATTCAAGGAAATTGATGTGATTTACCTTTTTTACTTCAGTCAAAAATATATTTAGACCTGTTAGAAAGGGAAAGACCCTAAAGGGTTGGAAGGAATATAGAAGATATACTTAATTTGGGGTTTTCACTAATAAATAAATTATTTATCATAATAAAAGTTAACAAATCAGAGTTTTAATAATTAGAACTCTTTACTACAATATACCAAGAAAGAGATAATTTTTATCTTACTTTAGGTACAGGGAAACCAATAAAATGAAAAGATATAGACTTTTTTTTTCTTGAAATCGGGTGGGGGTGGTTCTTAGTATGTTGCTCCGGCTGGTCTTGAATTCCTGGACTCCAAGTGATCCTCCCACCCAGGCCTCCCGAGTAGCCAAGATTATAGGCGGATCCCACTGCACCTGGCCAGTATTTATTTTTTAAATGTCTTGATTACATTAGCCTGTCACCATTGACAGAGAGCTATCACTTACATAGGTGAAAGTTCTCATGCTGCCTGGCTTGGGGCATCATTTTGCGTTAGTACTTTATGACGGATTTTTGCATAGCTCTCAAACTATAATCTTGACCTTTGTTCTCTTGTATTCAAATTTTGAGGCATTGCTCACAGCTTCTAATCAACCAAATTTCCTCCTTCTTATTTCTGAGAGTGTGTGTATATATTTAATTTTTATTTCATATTTTTATTATGTCTTAATGTAATAAATGTATTGGGTCAACTTTGAACTATAACTTGTCCCTTCAGGTTTATTAAATCATGCATTTTTAGTAGTGAAAGCTTCTGACAAATTGGGAAGCAAAAAACACCTGGAACTTAATCATTTTTCACATCTATTATCATTCTTTCTGTGTTTGAGACTAGTCAAGTTATCAGCCACAACTGCAGACAGACTTCCCTTTATGTAATGTTTTCTGAGGCTAAAAATAGTAAATCTTTCTGTTTGCCAGCATGTGAGGAGGCAACTACAGTTTTCTTTTAGAATCATAGTGTGAAAGTTAATATTAACTGGACTGTACTGTAAATCTTTTTAAAGACACATAAAAAGGAGCCACTGAAAACTGTTGCGGGGAAATTGACCCAAACATTCTAGATGTATAATCCATAAATAAGAAAGTAAGCTGTTTCAAAAGGTCCCCAGATGTAAATTGATACTCAGATTTGTCCCAGCACCATGATGCACTGGGTGGTTAATAAGTAGTGTAGCCATATAATTTATCATCCAAACCTGCACATTTTAGAGTGAATGGAGGCATTATTAATTGTGCAGGAAAATGACCATAACTGAAATGTCTTGGGCAAGCTAAAATGTTTGGTCACCCAATTTGCCACATCATGAATTCTGCCAATAGCAAGAGGGCTCTGATGAGTTTTGCATTTTAACAGACAGAGCCACAAGGTCTTGTGAAAAAAAGAAAAAAAAAAATAAAAGCACTAAGAACAAAAGTTTCAAGTCAAAATTATTTTGCATAATATGATCTTTTTCTACAGGTGTAGTCAGTTGTAGAAGCTATTTAATACAAATTAACTTGGACAAACCTGGCTACTCAAAACATACATGTCAAATGCTACCTTAGCTTCTGCTTATACCTATGTGATTTGATCCAATGGTGTACAAAGTGTGTGTGTGCATGTGCTCACACATGAGTATGTTAGTAAATATTCATATATGTGTGTGTATATTAAACATATAGACAGTAATGTAGAGTGAATTTTTTGTTTTGAAACTACTTGACTAACATGAAAAGAATATCCCAGACTTGACTGGCCTTCACTCTGTGATCCAGCTATCTTAATTGACCTAAATGGGAGTACACATACAAAATTGCTTTATAAATACTTTGTTATGGTACCATATCATTTGAGGTGTTTTCTTAGAAAATAAGATTGTTACAAGTATATTATTAAATAATAAAAAATGCTAATTTGCTAAATTTTATTTTTTATCATACCATCATTTATATTTAAGTAGTGACAGATAATATTAATATATGATGAATATTCTTTCCAGATTTTACATATATGTACAAATTCAATTACATATTAAACATAAATTATACATGGATATATCTTTTATTCATATGACTCATTGCCAAAAGCTTTTTTAAGAAGATACTCTACCAAAGGAGGTGGTTAAACTTCTACAACATTTTACACAGAAAAATTAACCCTAAATTATGGGGCCAGGGGCTCCATTTTAGATACAATTGAGATTTAGCATTGTTATTAGTCTAGGGCAATTATAATGTAATATGCTGGCTGCCTGAAAAAGAGCTCACCTTAAATTATCGTTACCTTTTTTATAGTGTAAAAATTATTAGCCATATATAGAGTCCACTTTAATAAGGTTACAGGCCAATCTAACAGTTACTGTTTTTATTTGGGAGTTGTGTGTGTACATATATACACACACACACACATATAATATTATAGATTATAATTTTTAAAGGGTATAGAGAGAGCATGACTACCATATTTTATAGCCCTACATATTTTTCTAGGTACTCTCAGTTAACCTGTAATTGTGTAATGTTCAGGATGAAATCAGTTACTATCAAATGTAGATTAACCAACATCCTGAAGTAAAATTTATTTACTCTGCAAATTAAATGGATATTTGATGTGTAAAATTTGTATTTAAAATTACTTAATAAAATGTTTTATGTTTTAGTTTTCAGCATTTTTAACAGCAAGGTCAGCATATGTATAAGGCCTTCACAAGCTTAGGTATTTTAAAATTTAATTATACATTTTTCATCTCTATAACCTGTATTATGATCTAATTAAGTTTATTTAGAGAAACTATAATCATATAATAAATGCCAATGGTTTAAGTTTATCATTTGCATTGGTAGGTTAATTAAAAAAGTGATTATTTTTTCTTTTTGTTTTCTTTTCAACATTGTGAAAAATGCACTCTATTACAAGGTACAAAATTAGAATACAATAGATTACAGGCTGAAATGGGTTGTAAATCAACTTTCAGTACTGTGAATATTTTATAGCAGGCATTTGCAAACTAAAAAATCTGACATTTATACAGCAATGCATGCATAATTTCCCTCTTATATGTCATTTCCCTGAGATGAAAGTAATTTTAAAATGCAAGGTCAAAGAAATGATTACCTCTGACAAATAATAATAAAAGAAGCTAAAGACAAGTATCAGGAAGCAATTTAACATTTCTCTATTCTGTAGAGCATTTAATATCTAATGTACACCTTTAGATAAGACTAGGAAAGGTGAGGTAGGAAATCCTTGAGGTAATATGGAGATAACTTCAAGGTAGATAAATTGTTCCTTTGATTTAATGGCTGCTATTATTGTTCCCTGGCCAAAACATGGTTGGAACTGTTCTTGTGGAATGCAGTTATCTCCTATATCTGATAAGTGGTCTGACCAGGACAACCTCAGTCTCAGCAGGAAAGACATTAAACAAATTGTCAGCATGATTTACATAGAAGTTGTCAACAGCATCTGGGTTGCTCTGTGAAAGAATGATGGGTAACAGATGTTCTGGGAAATGCTACCATCTGCCCTTTCTTAAAATACATCCCCAGTGAAACAAAGCATTTGAATGGATGCCACTGAGATACCTTTCCTTTGAAGAACCTTACCCATTCTCAATATTTCAGTGTTACTTGTAGCCATCACAAAAGCAAAACGGTCTGAAGAGTGTAAATGCAATCAGGTCAAGTAAGCAGACAGGTCCTTGAAAAGATCTTTAAGTTTAGTCACATAGTTTGGAAAGAAAATGGCTGAGGACTCCCCAGTGCTTGTGCTGGAAAAATTCCATCAGGAGGTCAGGAACTCAACCTGTGCATATCTATCAGGTGATGCCACACTTGTGGATTATTTAGTGATTTGTTTAAACTCTATCATGCCTTCATAATATTTTTAAGCTATTTGCTCTATGACTTACAATATTATAAATGTAATAAGAAAAGTAAATATATAATTCAATAAATTGATAACTTCATTTACCTGTTACATAAAAACTCTCAGTAATGGGTGAATGTGCTGAAGGTTCAGTGCACAATGGTTGATCAGTATTAGCAACAGTAACAGGGCACGGATCTCAACGGGGCCAGGGTGAGAATATTTTCCACTTTTTCACTTTCTTAACCCTTATCTCAGCAGTATGAATTATTTATGTGCCAGGAATTTCTTTCTTCTGCAGGGATGGTAATTAGATTTGCGGGACCTGGAACCCTATATGCCATAAAAAACCTCTCAGAATTTAAGTATAATTTTTAAATCTACTAAATACTTTCATATACTGAATTAAGAAGAAGAATATTATTCTTAAGCATGCAATTCAAAGTGCAAAAAGCATTTATGTCATTTTCTTTCATTTGTGGATTTAAGTCATATTTTATATCCTAATGTATAAATTCCCTACACTTCTGATAATATACTCCTTAAAAACAGGGTAATAGATCTTCATTTTGACAAGTATAGAGCAACATATATGATAATAGTGATATAGATTCTGCTTAGGATTTTTTTTTTTTTTTTTGAGACAGAGTCTTGCTCTGTCACCCAGGCTAGAGTGCAATGGCCTCATCATAGCTCACTGCAGCCTCAGACCCCGAGGCTCAAGCAATCTTTTTACTTCAGCCTCCTGAGTAGATTGGACTACAGGATGTGCCAGCACGCCTGGCTAATTTTTGTATTTTTTGTAGAAACGGGGTCTCATTATGTTGCTCAGGCTGGTCTCGAACTCCTGGCCTCAAGCAATATTCCCGCCTCCCAAAGTGCTAGGTTTACAGGCATGAGCCACTGTGCCTGCCCTGCTTAGTTTATTATACCTTATTAGTGCAGAACTTTTATAATGACAATCTTGAAGAATTTTAAGAACTGAATGCCTTTCAAATAAAAAATGATACATTGGTTAAGCTGTACATTTATCACATTTAAATATTTCAAACTTCTCTTATAGGTTTGTTAGAGATGACAAAGTGACAGTTACCAGAATATTAAGTTTTGAAAATAATTTATTCTTAATGGTCATTCCAGATAAAAAGAATTAAATTCTTCTTTGGGGCTGAAAATGCGTGTGAGAAGGTTGAACTAGCCTGAAAGTAGAATCATTCACTCTCAGATTTCTACAGAACGGGTAGAGGGAAGTTAAAAACCACATTAAAATAAATAAATAAACACAAGCACAATACAGAAGAGCAAGATCCAGAGCATATGTAGGAATATATATTTGTTTGAACCCTTTTGACCAAACTCTAGGCAATTTTCTTTTATGTTGGAATTCCAAAAATAATTTCTTATCATCTTAACTTTTACCCTTTAATCTCATTTTGTTTTCTTATCTTTTCCCATCATTTGATAAAATCTGGGAAATATTATCGAATTGAATCATGGCAAATTAAAAGGAAGGGGTTAGGTATACTGTCCTCCTCCTTCAGCTGATTCTTTAAAAAAATTATGAAGCAGCAGAGAATTACTAATTGTCTTACATTTGTCATAATTCATCTCTATATAGTCATAGAGAAATTAGAAGGAAGGGAAGATTAGCGTGAAATTGAAAACAAGTGCTCATGCCATTATATATGTATAAAAAAAACAAAAAAACATTTGCAAAGTTGCTGTACAAATGTTGGTTTTTGCTTTGATTTTTTTTATACAGATAAAATGACATTAAGATATACTTCCAATCTCATGACATTATTTCTTTTTTTCCCCCAAATCCTTTACACTACATTTAGCTTCCAAATGAAGAGAATTTGGAATTATTAAAGGAGTTTACAACATAGCACAACACAGTCAATTATATCACATTTAAGCAGGACTCTTTCCTATTGGTGTCTCTTTGTGGAAAAGTAGCCTTACAAAAAGACCTTCCAGTAGGTCTGAGGAAATCACTTGACATTATTTTTTTTTATTTAATTTCTTCATCCTGTTTCATCACTAATACACTTTAACAATTCCTAAACAATTCTTTCTCCAAACCTTTGGTATCACAAATGTTTCAAAATGCAGATCATTTTTCGATTTTAACATATTAATAAGTGGCATATATATCATAAGTTCAGTAAAACTGGGGCAACACTCTGTAATAAAATATTCTCATATTGCTGACATGCTATGTGAGCTAAATAATTACTAAAAGAGGCCTCATGTCCATGCAGGGCTAGTTTGGCTGCAAAATGAGCTTGTACAAAACCTTCCACAACAACAGTAACAGCAACAGCAACAAAAACATTTTGGTTTTCAAAAGTTTGGCATTTTGGAATTGCTAATAGGTTATTGGGAAATGCATTATGGAAAAGGAGATTTAAACTTTATTAACCTCACTTTTCTTATCAGTAAAGTGATGGTTGATCATTCATACTTATAGTAAATATCATCTGTATTCTAATTGTACAAGCAATTTAACTTTATGACTTTTACTTTTTACATTTTTTAAAAATTTGGTGTCTTTACAAAGATGTCAAATTATTTATTTCATCCACATGAATTTACTGGGTCAAAGTTTACTACAGTGTATTGTTTCCCCACCTATACCACCCCCAGTATGGTGTCACTGAAATAGATTTTTACTAAATATATACATAAAGCAGTGAAATTCAACAAGACCACTAGAGTGTTTTCTGGTATACTGAATTACATCCTCAATTTTTTTAAACATATATTAAACAAATAAATGTACTGCCAAGAAGAAAGGTGATATTGAAGTGAGAACCAACATTTTGGCAAAGCATCGTTACCCATAGGAGTCTCATTAATGCTTTGGCAAAAAAATTGGGTAAACAACATGTGGTTTAGCAAATCTATTAGCCCCCAGGGGAGGACTTTAGCATAGGGCAAACAATATGGAACATCAGCTTTTACTGTGTTTCCCAAATGGTCATTGCTATTTTATGTAGATGAGGACCCAGGTAATATTACAGTTTTCCAAGTAATATGATCTCAAGCGTGCAGGCATTTGATATTGGACACTACTCTAACATCCTCCCTCCTCCTGATGCAGCTTGCACACTTGCAACAGTGTATTATAACAAATTTTTCACATTTAAATTTTTAAATTTTTTTAATTAATTTTCTCTAGAACATAGCCTTCTAATTAAGATCTGTTTTTTTTCCCTCAGGTAATAATGCAATTGGTATCGTGCAGAGGCACTGCTAGCATATGCTTGTTTTTGTCAGAACTGGATAAGGGCGCCCCTCTGGATGGTTGAATTAGAAGGCTCCACACCAGGGCACAAGAAAGGTTTTAGCCATCACTTGCTCCTTTGACTGAAAAATGCTGTGGGGCTGTACTTCTGAGTAAAATCTATCTATCTGTCTGTCTGTCTATCTATATGCCTATCTACCTACCTATCTATGTATCAATCATGCATCTATGCCAGGTTGTTCTGTGTAAAAATAATTAATATAAGAGTCAAATTAGGTAGTAATGTTTAGGATGAATTTTCAAACCATAGACTTCAAATTATTTAAAAACAAGTTGAAAATATCATCACTACCATGTTTGATTATGTTTCTTTCATTCTATAGTTTTGTCTTTTTTTCTTATCCCATAATACCTTAATATTGAAATTAACAAATACCACCAAAATGAGAGCAAATTCTTTCTATTTATTTAGGAAGAGTTGGCTCTCATCACTTGTGTTTGGCAGAGATTCAAAGGCAGGCAGGTGAGTGGGAAAGCTTTATAGTGAAACAAAAGAAAGGTCTCAGTTATGCTCTGAAAGAAAAGTGTTGTCATGGGGAAGTCGGAGAAGGGCTAACTCAAAGCAAAATATCTTTTGTGATTGGTTTGGGAGGTATGTTTGACTTTCTTTGGTTGGTCCTGAGTTGGAAGTGGATAAAGTAGGCGGGAGGAGTTGGGGAGGAAGTTACTGACATAGTCTTAACCTTTCTGGGCCTATTGCTTCAGAGGTGTGATTTGGATTCTGGACAAGTTGCTGCTGCTGTGGATCTGAGTCACGGTTTTATTGTCAAATACAGTCTGCCCATTGTTTACTTGTATATTTTATCTCTCATTAGGTCTTTAATACGTATACTCCTATGACAAAGATTCTCAAAAGAATCAGTTCCCCATCCCCATCCCCATCCCTCTCTGACTTGAGAATCGCTCAATCGATTCCACAGTTTTACATTTTAGGTAATAATAAAATAGATTTTTTTAACTGTTTGAGTTTAGAGTATACAGTTGCTTAAACTCACATAATATGTTGTTTTAAAAGTAACTACCTCAAACTCCTTAACATTATATCATTCTATGTTTTACCATGGCTATATGGTAGATGATCATAGCAAGAAGAATAGATACACAAATCTTTGAGGATTATTCACCCAAATTAATTATAGTTTTATATTTGTTTATAAAAATTTAGTATTATGCTATCAACCATTGCATTTATATTATTTTTATATATTATTTATGTTAGATGTTACTTGCTTAGCCAAATATATTGAATGACATGGGAAATTGAAGCTCCATGAAATCCAGGACTGGGTGCATCTCCTTTATTCACTACTATTTCTTTACTACATAGGATATTTTGCACCACAGCATAAATGCTCGATAAGTATACAGTGAGTGAATGAATATTTGAAAACCATTGTTTCATTCACATTCACTGATTTATAACTAATCCTCCCCACCCCACACTCACATATGCATCAATTATTCGTGGTTATTATAATTTCTTAGAAAAATCTGACATTGATAAGAAGCTTATAGTTTCTTTTATGTGAAAATAAATCAAGTCTTGCCTTACAGTTCCTCCTTTCTGAATTTTTTTTTTTTTATTATCTCTTTTTTCTACTTACCCTTCAAGGCCATAAATCCTTCAAGTGTTGAGTTTGTTACATCTATACGTAAGATTTTTTTTGCATTCTCTCTTTCATTCGACAGTTTTAAAAACTTTTCATGGTCAGAGCTTATTCCAGGTGATATAAATAAAAAGAGTAACTACAACACTTACCGTAATGAAGGTTTTCCATTTACATATTGCTATTTTCTTTTAAAATATAATAAAAAAACATATACCTACAGAACTCAATGTTTTCTCACACATTCTTTTAGTAATTTTGGTCCTAATATGAACACTCAAACTTGTGGTTGTTTTAGTTACTATTGTTATTTTTGTCTATGTATTGGCATTGTAAAATTGAAGTAACAAAAGCATGCTCAACAACAAAATCATTGATTGCTGTTAGAAAATTCGGATTGCAAGGGGTTCAGTCAGACAAATATATTTTGAGGTGAAGAGTGCAAAGTAAAAATAAAATAAAGAGTCTCCCAAAATAACTCACTAAGATATTTCTTAATTACAGTGATGATTTTAACACATGTTCACAAATTCTTTGCTAATCCTCCCTCCGGGAGGTGGACTTAATTGCTCTTCCTTTGAGTGCAATTTGGACCAAATCCTTTCTAATGAAGAGAGTAGGCAAAAAGGAAAAACGTAATTTTATATCAGAGAAATCTGGCAGTCACCACCATAATCAAGTGATCAAGCTTAATTTTACCAGTGATAAGTGTGTGAATTTCACCTAGCCCCTATAGAATGCAATGAGAAGGACAATTCACCTCTCTGGTATTGTCTCCAATATTTCTTACATTAATCTAATCATGAGAAAATACCAGACAAATCCTTACTGAAAGACATTATAAAAGACACCATATCTTCAAAAGGTTCAAGATCATGGAAAACAAAGAAAGACTGAGAAATATCCCAGATCTGAAGTTACTAAGGAGATGCAACAACTAAATGCAACATGGCATACTGACTATATACTGAAATAGAATAAAAGAGTGTTAGTGTAAAAACATGAAATACAAGTAAAGTCTGTAGTTTAGTTAATCCTATTGTGTCAAAGATAATTTTTTTAGTTTTGACAAATGTGCCACGGTTAGGCAAGGCATTAAAATTAGCAGAAGCAGGGTGAGGGCTGTACAGGAACTCTGCACACTCTTTACAACTCTTCCATGAATCTAATTTGTTTCAAAACAAAAGTTTTAAAAATAATAGTTTCTATTGCTTTACTGAATACTGACAGATTCTGTATAAATTTTTTCCCCCAGATCAACCTTTCTAACCACTCTCATTGCTCTTATGTTAATGCCACGTTTGTTTTTTAGGTTCTCTTATTTCTCCTTTAGTTGAAATGTGAAGACTAGGGAACATAAAGAGCACTCTATCATCTGAGAAAAGGCAAGGTCTTGGGAATTTTTGATGAGCTGATACTATCCGTCTGGGCTTCCTGCAGCTGAAAGAGCACTTACTTGGGTGTCTGAAGACTCAGATCTGAACCCAGCTAGAACACTAACAAGCATGTGATGATGGTCAAATTTTTAAACTTTTTAGAATTCAAATTACTTCTCTAAATATTCAGTTATGCTTATTGAAGTTTAAAAGACAGCAATTCTCTCCTAGATTATTTTAGAAATTAGATATACTACTAAAAAAGGAGACATTAATGAGAGTTTATTAAGATTACAAGGCATAAATATTAAAAATAAATCACATAAACAACATAAAGGGATTAGAAAATATAATGTAAAATACCATTTATAATATAAACAAAGAGTACCTAGAAAAAAATTTAACATCTCCATGAATTGGATAATAGATTTAATGCAATGTCAATTAGCCAGTCAATAAGCATTTTTCATGGAACTTGACAATCTGATTCTAAAAGTTACATAAGGAGGAAGAGCAAGAGCAAAAACTTGCTCAAATATTTTTGAACAATAAGAACTAGATGAGAGAATTTTCCCTGCTAGATGTCCAGAATAAATCTATAATAATTATGAAGTTTGGGTAATAACACAGGGAAGAATAAATAGACCAAATGTACAGAGTAAGGACCCGAGAGACAGATCTGTATTTATGAAAAAGTTGATATAGGACAGATGTTATACTTCAGGTAAATGGTAGATTCTACAGTAACATAAAATGAGAAAATCAATTATCCACATAAGCAAAATATAAATGATCATTAACATACATCATAAGCAAAAATTAACACCAGAGAAGTTAAAACTGTAATATAAAAAGGAAAACAGTAAGACATTTAAAAGAGAGTACAGGGTGATATTTTTACATCCTTGAATAAAGAAATATTTTAAAAATCGAGATAAGAAGGCACTAAATAAACAGGAAAATATTGTTATAGTCAACTACTCTAAAGTTAAGATTTTTTAAATCTAATAATACAATAAATGAAGTGAAAACACAAGCCACAAATTAGGACAAGACAGAGACTTGTTAAATATGTAATCAAGAAAGGATTGGCATTCAGAGTATGTGAAGAATATTACAAATCAATAAGAAAAAATAACCCAGTATAAAAATGAGCAAATTACATAAATGAGGGTTTCATAGAAGTATCATATTAGTCCACTCAAACATATAAGTTATTGAATATCTGAAAGCGTCTCAATTTTATTAGTAATGAAGAAAATGAAAACTAAAATCATAAGGAGATATTATTTTATATTTAATGCATTAAAACATCTATCAATCCCATTGCTGATGAAGATTTGGAGGAACAAAGGACACTTTGGCACAACAGGTATAAAGATGGATTGCTATATCTCTTTAAGAAAACATTGAGTCACTATGTTACAGTGTTGACCATTTCTATACCCTTTAACCCAACAATACCACTCCCAGATACAACAATACCACCAGCAGATAATATGAAGTTGTTTACAACAACATTGTTCAAAATAACAACAAGATAATATCAAGCAGGGAAAGGGAATAAATTTTCACCACAATATCAATGCAGATGGATCCAAGAAACTAATGCTGAGCAAAAAAACCCCCCAAAATCTCAGAAAAATTCATTTAGTTTAATACTTGTGCGAGTGAAGGGAGACCATGACAATAAATTCGCCATGAAATAATAATCACTTAACAAAACAAGGGTTTGTTTGTCCTTACGCAGAATCCTATGTGAGTCAAGTGACAACCTAAAAGGCTGTTCAGCAACTAGTGACTCAGAAATCCCAGCTGTTTCCAACTATGCCTTTACCTCTCAAAATGTCGTCCTCATTATTACCCCAGAAAGGAAAAATGCACATGGGTAATTCATCATCTGCTCTCATATGCTCTGATCAGGAAGGGACACATGCCCCTCTAGTCATTGATCAGAAACAATCAATTGATCCTGATTAACTGCAAGGGAGTTGGCTAAATGTGGGTGAACATTTGACTATCTGGGAAATAGTAAATAGATTTATCTCAACAGCATTTTAACAAGATCAACATCAACAACGATATATTGTTTAGTGCTAACAAAATACGTGATAAAATTATAAAAAGTAAGGAGACAATAAAGACTCAGAAGAATGACCACATTAGGGAAGGAGACAGAAGGATGGGGAGTAGAAAGGTGAAAATAGTGTCAGTAATGTTTTAATTCTGAGTTTGTGTTACTGGATCAGGATATTTATTTTAATATAAATAATTCTAATGTAACTTACATTTAGATTTCACACTTTCTTTCTTTAGGATAAAAAGTTTTATAATAAAGATAAAGAATAGCCATAATATGATCATTTTCATTTTTCACAAGATGGACTTTCTTCCATTAGAAGAAATATACAAGGAAGGTACTCGCTGTCACATTAGGGCATGAAATGACTCTTTAGTGAAAACCTATAAATTTCCTCTGTGTTGTAAATTTTTAATATCTTTTTCTTGACTGTTCCTCTCCCTTCTTCTCTGAGTTATTAAACATATTAAATAGCATAAAATTAAACTTTATCTTACCCCTAAGTAATGGCAAATCAGTTCTAAGATTGATTTTGATAATCCACAAAAGTCGAAATTTAAAATATTTTATTCATGCCCTAAAAATTAGTTGGACTAGAGCTACATACATAAAAGTGTCCGGAAATTCAAAGCTGCAGCCAAATCTGGCCTTCGGGAGAATCCAAAGAAAATTGCATTCTCAGAGGTTTCCCCATTGAAACCTTCATTTCAGAGCCCCAAAGCATAAAACCTGGCCTCATGACTTATCAATAACTCCCTTCTAAGCGATTCTCTTCCTTTCTTCTTATCCCATAAGCTATTTACAGATAATACTTTGGTGAAGTCAATCCCTGGTGACCTTCTGTTCCTCAGGGAAGACAAGTGTTAGTCTGCCATGGTGTACTAAAGTCAGATTTTACACAGGCAATATAATCTTTCAGAGTTTTTCCTGAGGTTTTGGAACTCACTGGAACCTGACTTGCATAATAATTAGCCTGCAAAATGGAGGGAGTGACAGAAATGTGCTTTTTGATAGAACTCTTGTTAGGATGAAAAGCATAAAATGAATGCAGAGAAGGTTTCTGTGGGGTTTTACCTGCTCCAGTTTTCTCAGTTTCTGACACTTATTCCATGGCCCTAAGTAACAACCCTTACCTGAAGAGTGGAGATACCAGGTCTAGGAAACCAAAGAGATGTACCTCTGAGAGGAAGGACTCTATTCTCCGTCCTGCGGGACTGAGGGATCTTCAGCTTTCTGAGTGGGTTAGTGGCAATTCCTGCAATCCCCAAAGATATCCGTTCTTCTTGGAGTCTGAGAAGCCATTCAAACATTTTTGCCACAAAAAAATGCAAAAATTAATTTGGATATCCATTCAAGAAGGTAAAAAATAAAATATTATTGGACAAATATTTTTAGGAAAGGCATGATGAACAGAAATTTCTTCTCTTATTGCCTCTCTGATTAAAGTGCATAATCTTGCATTATCTCTTCCTGTACAAATAGGCATACCTCATTAATATAATCTCTCTGGTATTTTAAAAAAAGTAACTATTGCAGATATTTGTAAAAAAAAATAATGGTTTTAAAAATTCATCAAAAATACATACAGATAAAATAGTAAATATAGCCTTTTCTGATGATTGGGGAGAGGTACATCATAGTTTGTTACTCTGAGAAATAATCAGTTCCTCACAATTAATAGAAAACCTCGTGGTTTTAAGCAAGGCATGTTTTTCTTCATGTGTTGCCTCAATTTTATTTATTGTTGGTGCACCTGGCCTATTTTAAGATGCCTCTGGCTGTGGTGCCTTTAATCGACACTTCTTTAATGAAATATCTGGTAATAAAAGTCATCAATCAGGCCGGGCGCGGTGGCTCACGCCTGTAATCCTAGCACTCTGGGAGGCCGAGGCGGGTGGATCGCTCGAGGTCAGGGGTTCGAGACCAGCCTGAGCAAGAGCGAGACCCCGTCTCTACTAAAAATAGAAACAAATTATCTGGCCAACTAAAAATATATATACAAAAAAAAAAAAATTAGCCGGGCATGGTGTCACATGCCTGTAGTCCCAGCTACTCGGGAGGCTGAGGCAGTAGGATCGCCTAAGCCCAGGAGTTTGAGGTTGCAGTGAGCTAGGCTGACACCACGGCACTCACTCTACCCCGGGCAACAGAGTGAGACTGTGTCTCAACAAAAAAAAAAAAAAAAAAAGGTCATCAATCAATTTGTAAATAATCGCTGTTAGTAGCATTTGATTCCACAATGGGAGAGACACAGCACAAGGCTCCAACTCCTGAGAGCTGTGTGGGCTGCACCCAGTAAGGTGGGTGGGGATGCCCAAAGCTTTAGGGGGTCCACCCCTGCCTGGCAAACCTGAGTGCGCCACTGTGTTGGGACAATCCCCGTATGTCCTGAAGGTGGCACCTCTACCCCTGTAGGCCTAGAAGGCAGAGAATTGAGCTAAAGAAGATTATTCTTGAGCCTTAAGACTTTGAACTTGCTCAGAATTGTTTGCTCCTTTCTTCTTTCCTATTTCTCCATTTTAGAAAGGGAATAGCTACCCTCTTCCTGTCCTGCAGTTATATTTTGGAAGCACATCGTATGTTTGATTTCACAGGTTCCTAACTAGAGAGCAATTTGCCTCAGGATGAATCATACCTTGAGTCTCATGTATATCTGATTCAGATGATGATAAATTTGATTTAGAATTTAAAGTTGATACTGGAAGGAATTAAGACTTTTGGGCTAATGAAATGAAGTAAATGTATTTTGCATGCAAGAAGGACATACATTTTGGAGGGCCAGGGGTGAAATGGCATTATCTAAATGTTTGTGTCTCCCTCAAAATGCATATGTTGAAATTCTAACCCCCAAGGTAGCATTAGGAGTTTGGGCCTTTGTGAAGTGATTACATTATGAGAGTATAGAGTCCTCCATAATTAGTCCAGCCTTCCATATTTAGTGTCCCTTATAAAAGAAACTCCAGGGAGATCTTACACTCGTTCTTCCATATGAGGAAAAAGTGAGAAGCCAACCAACCATACATAGACCAGAAAGCAGGCCCTCACCAGACTTAGAATCTGTTGGTGCCTTGATCTTGGACTTCCCAGTCTCTAGAGCTGTGAGAAATAAATTTCTATTATTTACAGAAATTAGTCTAAGGCATTTTGTTTTAGCAGCAGGAACAAACTAAGAGACAAAAGAAAAAATTGGGAATAAGACAGTCAATGCCTACATTAAATGTTGTAGCTTTTTATATTATTGTATTTTTCTTCATTTATATGAATTCAAAAGAATAAAAGTTTGGTTATAATATTAAAACACAGATAGTTAATAATTTAAATTTTGATGTAATATAATTCTTGTTTTTCTTATATATGAACAGAAATTCTATAAAATCATTTCTCTTTTATTACAGAAACAATGCTTATATTTTGACAAACTGAACATATTTGTTTTTTCCAATAATAATTCAATTTAATTATCTACTGATTGTTGTTAATATTAAGAATAACTCCTGTTAATGTCAGATATATTTAGTATGTATTCAAATAAAAATTTAAAAAGAAGCTAGAAGCAATTTCTAACTTTTGTATTATCCATATGTAATTATTTTTGAATTGACATTGCAGGCAATAAAACTATTTTCCAATGGTTTTGTTACAGGTTGTAGGTCAATCTACCACAGTTGGGTAAACTAGCAAATTTCCAAGAAAAATTAAAGAATTTTAACATTGATAGGCCACTAATATTTTATTTTCCAACATCATGACAACCATACATATACAGCCATACAACAAACACCCACATAATTCTGAAAGTATATCTTCCCCAACAGTTACTAGACAGGAATCTGACTACCATCTGGTCACATGATAAATGCCTCTGGAAAAATACTGATTCTCTACTAATTACAAATTTAACTGTTCATTTGGGACTGTTAGCTGGAATGCTTCCAAAAGACATTTTAGATTTTTCTGATTCAATTTATAATTATTGTTTATGAACAGCACTGCTAGACTACACACTCACTATCAATTTTAGAATTTATTTTTGCATTAAATTATAATTAAGATAATTAACTTGGCTATAATTTTACTAGTATAAAATTGCATTTCATTTCAGCCTTTATCTCATGGTAAATACATGATATTAAACCAAAGATATAGTATTTCATTTGGTGATATTTCAATAAAAATGGAATCTGCAAATTCTTCTCTAAGAGGTCAACTAGTGTTTTAGGCTTTGGGGTCCGTATGTGGTCTTTGTAGTAATCACTTAACTCTACCACTGTGACATGAAAGCAAGCTGTAGATGATTTTAAAATAATGATCATAGTGGTATTCCAATAAACATTTATAGATAGTTCTTAACTTACGGTTTTTCAACTTTATGACAGCCTTATTGGGACATAACCCCACTGTACGTTGAGTAGCATCTGCAGAGTATTTATAAAATAGGCATCTACATGAGTTTGGCCCTCATGCCATTGTTTGTGATCCTTTGCACTAGAATTTAAGTTTCAAAGAAGCAAAGATTCTTTTTTAAGCATTTATTTGTGTATAATCACTCATATTTTTCTCCAGCACATTCAATACAAGTGTATGCTATTAATTTAATTCTCCAATGATTGTCATTTTTCTTTTGTCACGCTATGTTTACCAGAGAGTAGGTCTTATTTGTTTCATGTATTTGTAATTTGGCCATTATTCTAAGAATTTCTTTTAATATTATTTTATTTTCACTATCTTGAAGCAACAAAATGATAAGGAAACATAGAATATAATAAAACATGTAGTAGAGTTACATTGATTATTTAAAATCATTTATTCATAAAAGAAGCAACTTCCCATTTTATATATTGGAAAAAGACTGTAAGTTCTTTCTGTTAGGGGGAAGAGAACCATAGAAACAAAGTACTAAAAGCTGAGAAAGTAAGTGAACATCTGCAAACTGGATGCTGATTCCAACAGTTTTCTTCTTCTATTTAGATGACTTTTGGAACATTCTGCTTTAAAATATTTAATCAAGAAGAGGAAAAAACACAAAATCATGACTTTATACACATTCTAATGAATGGACCCATTCAAATTCTCTTACAATGAAACTAAAACAAGCCACATTGATTCCAAACAAAATTTTAGTCTTTGTGGATACTAAAGAGGAAAATAAAACCAAAGATAAGGGGACATTACAGGAAAGAATGTACTATAAAAGTTAAAGATAGAATTGAGGATGCAACAAAGTAAATACAGAAAGAAAAAAATTAAAAATATTATTGATATATAAGAAGATTTTGTAAAATAAAGTAAAAGATTAAGATACTATAAAATTTGGAAATCTAGAGAACAAAAAAATTGTCAAAGTTGAAAAAGAAAACTTATCAGAACAAAGTCAATAGAATCTTTTTCCAGGACAGTAGTACGGGAAAGAAAAATCAAATTGAGGAAAGAAAAGAAAAAAAAAAAGGGTATGGAAAATATAAAATAACATTTAAGAAATTACAGGGAGTGCTAAAAATTCCAACAATTAGGAAATCAAAGTTTCAGAAATAAAACCAAAAAAGTCACAAGGAGGAATTTTTTTTAATGAAAATTAAAAAAAAAAAAATTCAGAAATAAGAGAAATGGCTGTCCAGGGTAGAAAAGTCCAATGGAGGATAAGTTGATGAAAGTAGGCACAGCAAAGCAGACTATTTTATGGGGGAAGAATAAAATTAATGGAGATTACTGGGGAAACTTGAAGCCAAAGGCCAGCAGGTCATGTGAACAGTTCTCCATTCTCTTATCCAATAGAAGGCAGGCTAAGCTATGCCTAGGAACATGTCATGAATTTATGCTCAAGCTAAGGACACTTATCTGTTGTTTACTTTTTTAATGAAAGTCACATTATTTTGAAAATCTAGAACACAATTAGAATTATGAGAAAACCCTACTAGTGTCCCGAGAAAATTGTCCATGTTGAAAGGACCAAAGATCAAGGATTGTCCCAGGCTTTTCAAAGGTAACATTGAAATCTAGAAGTTAATTCAACAATGACTTTAGTATCATTAAAATTATTTCCAATCTCTGGCTCCATGTCCAAACTATCTAGCAAGTGTAAGGATAGAATAAAGACATTTTTTTTTCTGACATACAAAGTCAGAAGTTATTTACTCATCCAAAATAATGGAGTAAAAGGTTTGAGGCAGAGCATAGAATATCCATTATGGAAGACAAGAAAAGTAATCTCTAGGATTATGGAGAAGGAAGATCTCATTCTGAGACATGTATCAGCCCACAATGAAGCAGACCATAACCTCTAGGAGGGATACCTAAGATAATAAACTAACAGAGTATCTGAGGTTTTAAGATGTCTTGTGAAGATAAATCAGTATTTGTGACATCCATGAGATTGGACTAGTTAAAAGGTTTTAGAGCAAGCAAAATGAACAGATATGACAACTATTACATGGAATTAAAAAAATTTTGCATATAAAAAGAAGTCATTATGATTGAAAACATGGCTGAATTAAATTTGTCATAAAATGATAAAGTTGAATACTGGTATAAAACTATGATAAAAATATTGAGAACATGGGAAAATGGCAGAGTGCACCAAAATAGTGGGTTGTGAGTACATAAGAAAATCAAATACTCATTTTTATATTAGGAAGTCAATACATAATACTGAATTTGAAACATTCAAAAGTTGTAATTTGAACTTGGTGCTTAGAGATAAACATACAAAATATAAGATAAACAAATAGGAAATAATTGGCACTCTATAGGAGTAAGTATAAGACTCACTAGTATTTAGGTAAATTAGGTAAATATATCTAAAATTATTTTATTAAAAATAACACAAAAGCAATTAAAAAGTTAAAGGAAACACATGGTAAATAACAAATAGGAGACTCATACTAAAGAGATTGTCATAATAAAAGACTGAATTTTTATTTTGAGAAAGTATGAAACAAATCCAAGAAGTGTTTCAAGTGGGAAAGGGAGATGATGCTTTTTCAAATTATCACTAAGAGCAAAACCAAACATCTTTCATCTTTTTCTTACCTTTAATTATTTACTATTTCCATTACATTTAGTTCTTTTTTAATTTTTTTCACATCTTCTGTGCTTTTATTTTAGATTTTTTTAATAATGTTAAAAAATGTTTATTTTGTACAATCTTTTTTTTTAAATTTTAAGAGTTTTACATTTTTACACTTATTATATATGTATATACCCATCACCTCCTCCTTCCTCCCATCTGCTCAATGCCCAATGAATATTATTCCTGTATGTGCACTTAGGTGTTAATCAGTTAAAACCAATTTGATGGTGAGTACATGTGGTGCTTATTTTTCCCCTCTTGGGATAATTCCCTTAGTCGAATGGGTTCCAGCTCTATACAGGACAATACAAGAGGTGCTAGATCACCATTGTTTCTTATAGATGAATACTACTCCATGGTATACATATACTACATTTTATTGATCCACTCATGTATTAATGGGCACTTGGGTTGTTTCCACATCTTTGCAATGTGAATTGTGCTGCTATAAACATTTGAGTGCAGATGTCTTTTTTACAGGATGTTTGTTGTTCTTTTGGGTAGATGCCCAATAATGGGATTGCTGGGGGGATGGGCAGGACATGGACATTGTATATAACCTGAACTTATGTACCCCCATGATGAGCTGAAATAAAAAAAAAAAAAATGGAATTGCTGGATCAAATGTTAGATCTTGTATCTCTTTGAGGTATCTCCATATTGCACATTTAGTTCTTGATTTCCATGCATTCTTTTGTTGAAACATAGACCTACATTTGTTTATGCTTCCATTTCACAAAAAGGGAAAAGAAAATTTTGTGTATATAAAATTGATGTAAATACAATTGTACAATTGTACAGATGAGTAGTTCTTAAAGTTGTTGGTTCCAGGACTCCATTATATTCTTAAAAGTTATTGAAAACACTGAGAAGCCTTTGTTTATCTGGCAATATCTATCAATATTTACTTTTTTAGAAATTGAATCTGAGCAACTGTTAAAATATTTATACAATGATGCATTCAAGAAAACAATAATAAATCATTACATGTTTATATAAATAGTATATTTTCTAAAAGAACTATTTTTAACAAAATAGAAAGCAATTAATGAAAAGAATAGATTTACATTTTTATAAATCTCATTAATGTCTGGTTTAACAGAAGGCAGTTGAATTCTTGTATTTGTTTATTCAATTAAGCTGTTTCAATATGAGTATGATTTGACATATATGAAGAAAATCAGACCTCACATGATATATTTGGATAAGGGAAGAGTATTTTAATAGGCTTTTCAGATAAATGTGGATACACTTCTTGATACCATACTAATACTTGGCAAGAGGCAGTTTCTTAAAGGTTAATTGTAGTGTGGAATCTAAAAGCACAGCAGATTTTTTTCACTTTGTTACATTAAAATCTAATGATTATCTTGTACTCTGAGGGGATCTTTTATTCATGTATGATTTTGTAATATCATGTATTTTTCATTTGAAAAATATTTGTTTACTGTACTGTGCATATTTTCCAAGATTTGACAAATTTTAGTATACGTATTTAAAAAAGTCACATTTTAAACTTTTCTGCTGATTTCATCAGACAAGTTTGTAAGTGTCAGAAAGCTGCCAAGTTCACAGTGACAGATACAAATTTTCAAAATTTAAAATTTTTCTTGAGAGCTTGAATTTCATCATTGGCACCAAGTAGTGTGAGTTGCCTTCTTTGAAGTGACAGGCTGATTTCGTGCATTTTTGAGAAAAATGTGCCAACTAAACAAGTCTGCCTAGCCATAGATTTTCTGTTAGTCATCCTTTCAAGTAAGAATACTTTTCCTTGAAAAAAGTTGCTAGTTGAGCTTGCAACTCAAACAATTATCCTACCTTGAGACAACTGCTGTACTTCATTAGGCAGCAGAAATACTTTATGAAAACTGCACTTCTTCACCCAAAATATTGAAAAGTAGGCATGTCCAAGTGTGAAGATTAAGGAAAATTAGAAATTTTTAGCATTTCATCAAAGAAAAATTTAGAAGAAATTTTTTTTCCTACCGTGAGTGTGCTGTGGTGAAAAATACAACTATTTTACAATTTGGTGCCATATTAAGAACTGTTGATATAAACTACACAGAAATGCTAAATAGTCTTTTTAATTATGCTTTAAATTAATCATATTCAATGTTGCAATTAATTTTAAATCATCAGGCATTCTAGATTCAATGTTTTACAGTGCTAATTTTGGAGAATGCATGCATTTGTTTCTACCAACAAAATATTTCACTCTAAGAATTGCTAAATGTCAAAAAAACAATTTGTTAGTTTGAGAAAGAAATATTTTATGACCTCAATTAACAACCAGTATAGACTTGAAAAAAGTTAATCTCTTTTATTATATATATGTATATATAGATAGATCAGAAAAAATACATATATTTACAACAAATTCTGTATTAGATATTTCTATAATGAGTTTCTGTGAAGGATTTTACCCATAGGATTATTTATAACAATGAAGGGAAACTTTGTAATTTTATCTCTTGTCTACTATATGTAATGTCAAATTATTAAATTCTTTGATCATGTTATTTTGTGATCTTTAAATATTTCTTGATCTTTTGGTAGATTAATTCCTGGTGAGGAGTAATTGGAAAGCAAAGTGAAGGGGGCATATATTTCTACAATTTTAAACGTCTAAGACTGCTTAAAAGAACCCTTAGATATTTTTGTAGACTTTTGATATTTTTACAGGTATTTTATTTAAAATTAATGGGTAAACTTTACAAAGAATTCTGAGTAAACATTTATTACACATATTAATCACATCCTACATAACCTTTGAGAAAGTATTATACTCTATCTCTAGGAGAAGATGTATTTAAAATTCTTTGTCTAAACTAATTTAAGAGAAAGTTCTAAATATTGTATTTTCTTATTTTGTATAACTACAATTGTATTACACTAGTGTTGCTATATTCTAAACCTAGTTAAATCTTTGATAGAAAGTTAAATGTCATCTCTTTAAAATAGTTTCTTTTAAATTTCATACCAATAGTATTTACTTGAAATTTTCATAAATTAGTATACCTTTACTGCAAATGGAAATATAATGCCTATTAATTTCCTTAAATTTTAAAGTTAAGTGTACCACAAGCCTACTAATCTTTAAAAATATACACTAGTGGAAGGTATTTGCATTTCCTTAAAATTAGAATTCACTGCTGCGATTTCTTCCAGATGACTATCTAACTCTTGTGATATAAACAATTTCATGGACAGTACTTAAGCTGTACTAGGTTCAATTTTCTCCCAGCTGGACAACAACTTGCATCAACAGCTGTTCCATCTTTGCCTAGGGGCCAAGAAAGACTTGGATTTCGAAAGGGAGACAAACTGGCTAAGAGTAGTGAATTGATAAGCCAGTCATCTGAATTTGGACAGTTATTCACTACCTTATTTTTTAAAGCAGGTTTGGATTCATGTTCTATCTTGTAAAGTTTAATTGTTTGCTTTATAATCATTGATCTGATAGAAACTGAACTTTGAGGTTTAATATTAAGTAACTAAAAAATTATGTATTGGAACATTTTACACAGGAATTATAAGGTAGCTTGACTTTTTGGGTTACCTGGGACATTTTTAAGACACATCATCTTTTCTCTGGCATTTATCTTGCCCAAATATCCTAACATTAACTCCATAAAAACATAATCAAATTAAGCCAAGGAAACAATCAATAGAGCAAAGAGACAGCCTACAGAATGGGAGAAAATATTTGCATGCTATATATCCCATAAAGGGCTAATAACCAGAATCTACACAGAATTCAAACAAAGCAGCAAGAAAAAAATCAAACAATCCCATAAAAAGTGGGCAAAATACATGAACAGAAGCTTTTCAAAAGAAGATTGACTAATGGCCAATAAACATATGAAAAACTGCTCAATGTCACTAATTGTCAGGGAAATGCAAACCAAAACCACAATGAGATATCACTCACCTCCAGTGGGAACGCCCTTTTTCAAAAAGTCCCAAAACAACAGATGCTGGCGTGGATATGGAGAGAAAGGAACACTTATACACTCTTGTTGGGACTGCAAAGTAGTATAACCTCTATGGAAAATAGTATAGAGATTCCTCAAAGAACTAAAAGTAGACCTACCATTTGATCTAGCAATCCCACTACTGGGCATTTACCCAAAGGAAAAAAAAAAGCCATTTTATCAAAAAGACACTTACACTCAAATGTTTATTGCAGCACAATTCACAATGGCAAGATGCAGAATCAACCCAAGTGCTCATTGATTTATGAGTGGATTCATAAAATGTGGTCTATGTGTACCATGGAGTACCACTCAGTCATAAAAAAAATGAATTAATACCTTTTGTAACAACCTGTTGGAACTGGAGACCATTCTCCTAAGTGAAGTATTGCAAGAATGGAAAAACAACCACCACATGTAGTCACTATTAAATTGGAAGTAATTGATCAGCACTCATATGCACCTATGGAAATAAAATTCAATGGTAATCAAGCAGCCAGGATGTAGGGAGGAGGGGATGGATGAAATCATACCTAACAGGTACAATGTACACTATCTCGGTAATGGGCACACTTATAACTTTGACTCAAGCTGTACAAAAGCAGTTCATGTAACCAAACCATTTGTGCCCCCATAATATTCTGAAATTAAAAAAATACCATTATCAAGTTATTAAAATTAATACCAAACTTTTAGAGCTTAGGTCTGGGCCATAGTGATGACTGGAGACAATGAGATATGGAGATGTAGAGTGAGGTTAGGGAGGCCCAGCTGGCAGAATTGAGGAAGAGTCTCTGTGAAATCTGAAGATAAAGCAAGGAACTATGAATTTCAGTCTAACATCCTCCCAGTAGAGATATTTTACAATAACTAATTAAAAATATACATGCCCTTCTCTTGTCCACTTCGTCTGACGAAGGAGTTTGAAAAAGGTTTGTGACTGAGATAAAAAGTAAACATCCCTCCAAAATGGGTGAAATGTGATACCGGGATTGTATCCCTCATTTTTGCAGGAATCAGTCTTTAGTTGTGTGAGTGGTATTTATACCGTGTTTAGTGATTGCAGCATGTTTCTACTGAAGGTGGGTAAAATTTGTGTGTGAGTAAATAATTAGCAAAGTTATGAGCCATGGTGAGTTTTCTCTTGTCATCCCAGCATCACCATTGGACCCTCCTAAATGTCTTGTGCATCATGGAGAAGAATCCAAGAAGCAGGTGTCCCAAAATCCAGTCCTTGTATGGATCTGGGTTAAAGTTTCCCAAGGCAGGCCCTTGCTCAAGATTTGGGACGCAGAGGAAAGAGTCCATTCTCTGAAAGCAGATATAGCCAGATGAGTAGACACATGTAAGATTAACCTCAGCTTCACATCCAGCCGGTGAGAACCACCCTCTTCCTCACTGCCCATGGAGATGGTTGGTGGAAGATACCCCAAGATGCTTGTGAAATACAGCATCTGTTTGAAGACACTTTGAGAACGTCTTTTTTTAATTTTTTTTTTTACTTTCCTGTAATAGATACAATTAGTATCTTAAATCTCCATAGCAATTAAAATTTATTCTAAATATTTTTACTTCGTTATACATTCTACTTTTAAACCATAAAGGAAGTAGATCTAGCTGATTTTATTTTATTCTTTAGTCTATGTTGCTTTCCTCTGTCTTTGTTAAAATCTCTGAAACCTACATGTAGTTTATCTTATCTATTACTCCAAGTACTTAGCATGTCTACGACAGTCTTTAAGACCCCATATTTAGAGAGAGCCACTTCACTGTGAACAGAGATGGTGTATTTTTGCCCCATAAAGTTAGTTCTAGTTAGTGGGTAATAGTGAACTAACTTTAAGTTCATATGAAGAACATCTCTGCTTCAGATAGGTTTTTCTTAATCATGAGGACACAATTATTTTATATTAGTCACATCAAACAAAAGTTCTGTGTAAAAAACAAAAAAGCCTCACACAGAAACATTTCCTATATAACAAGTGGACTATATGTCCATGGAAATCTGGACTTTTATAAGCCAGCTTTCTGTGTTCAAGTAGTCCAACTCATTTTTGAAAATCCAGGCCAGAGACAATCCACACAGCTCCACAACTCCGTATTTGATGTGGCTGTACCTTGCCCTTGCAGAACTTGACCATACTGTAAAAAGAAAGCTGTTAGTTGAGGAGTTAGAGAAAAGCTTCAAAAGGATTTATCTCCATCTCTCCCATGAAACATTGCTGTTTTTCCAAATCTAAATAAATATTTGAGGTCTTCAACCAGAAAATATGTTTTTGGAAATGCCCTAAGGTAAATTGTTTCAATATTTTATTCTTTATATTCTAACTAGCTTCTGTTGGTTAAAATAAATGGCATATGATTACATATGAGTGTTTTTCTACCCCCTCACTTTTTTGGTCATTCTTAAAAATGTTAGGAGAATAATTTCAAATAGTGAGAGTTAATTAGGAGCTTTTACGCAAATGACATTTTGCTACAATAGCTTAGTTCATATTAATGACAAGGAAATACTTTAAAAAAAATTATCCACTAATCGGTTCATATGCTAACTAATTTTGTCATCGCAAGTAAGTGTTAATTAAATTAAGTAATTACCCGATTTATTTTTTCTATGACCCTTTACCTTCTTCTTTTCTTTAAGACTATTTCTAGTACATCTTCTCACAGTATACATGTAAAATATGTATGTTAAGTTTTCTATTATTGATATATTAGTCAGGCTTCTCCAGAGAAACAAAAACAAAAGAGTGTGTGTGTGTGTGTGTGTGTGTGTGTGTGTGTGTGTGTGTGTGTATACAGGGTGTCCCAAAAGTCACCATACATAGGAAAAATGGGAAATTGTAGCTGAATGTACCTTTATTTGCAAAACATCCATTACAAATTTTTTCCTTTGTATGGAGACTCTCAGGATATCCTGCATATATATATAGAAAGAGAGAGAATGAGAGAGAAAGAGAATTATGTTAAGAAATTGACTCACGTGATTATGAGAACTGGCAAGATAGAAAACTGCAGGGCAAGCCAGAGGGCTGGAGCCCTAGGGAACAGCTGATGTTGTAGCCTGAATACAAATGGGGATGGACATGCTTGTAGCTCTGGCTTGGGTGAGGCAAAGGCATTATATGCAGCCAAAATGTTTGTACCTCCTTAATATTCTGAAATTTAAAAAACAAATAAATAAATAAAAGAATCAAAATTAACAATGAAAATGGAGGCAACTGGCATAATTCCCTTTTCCTAGGGGGATCTCAGTCTTTCTTTTAAAGCCTTCAACTCACTGGATGAGGGACACCCACATTATGGAAGGTAATCCACTTTACTCAAAGTCTTTTGATTTCAATGTCAATAATATCTAAAAAATACCTTCACAGCAGCATCTAGACTGGCATTTGACCAAATATCTAGGTGCCGTGGCCTTGCCAAGTAGATGCACAATATCAACCACAACAATTGATTTGAAATTATTCTAAGAATATTTATATTTGACTTTATATGAAATTGGTAATGCATATAACCCATAGAAGATTTTTAAAAATGCAAAAATTATAAGTTAAAAAATTGAAAATGTCTAATGTGTTACTATTATCCAGATGCAATCCATTTCAGCGTGTGACTCCTTGGTTACCTGCACACGTATACACAGCCACATAGAACAAGAAAGGAGATAAGCAGAATAGAGGAACAGAAATTTTGATTTAGGAGGAATCTTTGGATAAGCTGTACATCTGAATTGTGAGTGTGGATTATAAGTTTGGTGACTTTCCAGGACGTCTCAGGAGACCTGAGAACCTTTTTGATCTGCTCCAGTGGAGTTTGTGGTAATTCTCAGAATAATCACCCTTAAGTATAGAAAAGGGTAGAAAGGACATTGATCATGCAGTGTAGCAAGTGAATTTGGTCCAGGATAGAGGTAATAAAAGGTAAGAAAAGTTTTTTTTTTTCTTTTAAGGGAAATCACAAAGAATAAAGGTACATTTGCTTTCAGACCACACAAAAGTGGCAGCTATCACTGTACAGCTATCACTGCAGCAACTGTGGTTGGTGTTAACTGCTGATGTTGGCAGTGCTGAGCTCCTAAATATCTCTTTTCAAAATGCTGAGTCCTTTCTTGTTCTCTATGATACCCAGAAACAAAGATTAATCACCATGGTAACCAAGGTGGTACTACATATTTAGATAGATAAATATATAATTTGATAAAAAATAGACTAGTAATATATATTTGCATTTAGATATTTGGGAATGAATCCAAAGGGATTGTGAACAAAGGCTCTGGTCCTGTATTCCCAGGCATTCTAATTTTAAAAGAGTTTTAGATTTCCCCTGGTCCCATAAGTTCTTTTCTTTGGAGTGGAGTATAGGGCAATACATTGAGAAACTTCTGATAAAGAAAATAAAGATCTTATAATGGGTCTGATTTACTCAGAAAGTGCCCCATACTTCTGGAGAAACTGGGTAGAATATGACAATAGGGCTTCCCAGAGGCTGGTCTAACAACTTATACAATGTGACTTAGGGCCTTATAAGTGTGAAGAGAATCTAAGATTTTTTGGAAGAAGGAGCTATGGCCGTAGTTGAGAAGCATGTGTGCTGTGCTGTGTGAGCACACCACTCAATAGCACTCATATGTACCAAGTAAGCGTAGAAGTAGGACATGAGTCAGAAGGATTAGGAGTCTTACAATGAATCCAGTTAGGTCATGGCAATTATGATAGTGCTAGAGTTGCAATTGTATGTCACCAGGATAACAGGAGTTGCAGCTTAAAGGAATTATTTTAGGCTCTATAACCAGGCATAAAAAAATTGCTTTCAAAGGTCAGGTTTATATAAAAGATAAAATTACTAGCCTAGGTCTTGATCTTTGGTAAAGGAGGATTACCCTTAATGCATAAAGAGTGAATTTCTGAAAATGATGGTAAGTTCTCAAAGCCAGTTTGCACCTTCAGTTAGCCTAGATATGGGTGATAAGATCAGCTGGAGCAGGGGAATTAGGATGTAAATGTTTCATGGAGTGGTAAGAAAAGAGAACACAGGGCAATTTAACCAGTTTTGCTTCTGTAACCATGGCACTTATAAGAGCAATAAATAGGAGAATCAAATCATTTAAACCAGTTATTTTGGAAGTGATAAAGAAGTATTGGATTAGACAATCACTAAGGCAATTTTGCATGTGTTAGCTGGCATGCTCATAGCATGGGAGAGCATGATTCATGGATATATTCAAGACTCTGGTTCTGTATCATTTTGGACCTTTTAGCACCATCAGAACTATGAGAGAGAACTGCATCCCTGGCATTTACCACCTACTGAATGGTCTGCTTAGTTACATCTCCATAGGTTTCATCTTTAATAAGATTGTGAATTTCTTGAGAGAAGAGACTGTGCTTAGTGCTGTTTATGGCAAAGCAGTCTTTATACTAAAGCTAAAATCAAAAGAAAAACTAGAGAGAAAAAAATAAGAATTATTTATTTCATGAAATTAGAGCTAAGTCTAAAATCTCCCTTCTTTTACTCTCTCCATCTTGTAGTAATTAAAAACAAATATGACATAATAATAAAACATTAAAAGTACAGAAAAATGCTAACACAAATCATATAGTTTGATAATTATTTTTAATTTCTAAATGATATTTACAAAGTCATTTGCCAATATTTTTGTATTGCTTATAACATGGTTTTAATCTCATCTTTTATCAATTTAACAGAATAAATAAGAATTAGTAAATTCTTAAAAGAGTTAAAATATTCAAGGATGAATTTCTTACAAATATTCCAGTCACACATTGCAAACATTTATTTTTTCCCCAAACATAGCAAAGGAATATATGCCAAAATATAGGAGTGAAACTTACCAGATGTCCAACAGCCTCAAGCCAGACAGATATTGGTCAAAATTTGAAAATTCACAGATGCAAGACAGTCTGTTATTCTGCTTCAAGCACTATTTTCATTCCAATGAAGCCACTGAAGTGTATGACATCAGATAAATATATTTATATTTTAATTTTGTAATTTTGATTAAATGAAGACTTTAAATGACACAACTGATCAGTGACTAAAAGATGAGAACCAAGGCTCATTTCTATCTCTAATGTTGGAAACAGCATCCTTAAATCTAGCTAAACTCAACAGCTTCCAAAGAATAAATGGAAAATATACCCATACCCCATACCCTATGCTCCTAATGGTTTCATCTCATTTATCTTTATGTTATTGTGAATTTTTCTATAAGATTATCTTAGGTCTGTATATTTTCCTAAAAAGGGAGATAAGAACTTTCAAGATACATGCATTACTCTTATTGTTTAATATAATGCGATGATGGAAATAATTGTATTTAAAACAAAAAATTCTCTTTCTGAAGGAATTAAGCAGTTACTTTTAGATGTTAGATGTTCTCTACTTTAGGAAGCTTATTTCTAATAATTATTTGTAAAGAGACAACTAATAGGTTTATTTTTAAGTTGCTATTGTGAAACCATTACAATTTAAATGAATTATGGCCTCTTATTCTTAAATGAGACAGGGGCCAAAGATAAACAATTTGAAGTATATGAAATTGACTTGTGATGTGTTTAGATGGCAAGATTCTTTTAAGTTCTATTGCATTCATGTTTATGATGTCTGAATGGTTTGAAGTTCTGTTTTTTGTTTCTGATAAACCCACCAATTTAAATTGACAAAGATAAAGTAATTGTACAATTTAAGTTGCTACGGTTATTGGATTAGTTCCTCCTCTAAGTAAAGGCTTGACTCAAAAAACTCTGTGATGCCAAAAACTTGGCTGAGGAAGACAACCAGTTATTCTGTCACTTGATAATGGCAGCTTTTTATCCTCCGACCCAAGGTCAATTGCATTGTCTTTGGTGACAGATAGAGAACTATTGCTAAGAAAGGTTTTACTGGGCAGCAATTCTGAATCTATTTCCTCTGATGAAATGTCAATATCTTTCTAGGACAAAATGTAGTTTTTCTAGAAACAAAGGTGAAATTGGTTTGAAAATGTACTCCACAAATCAATCCCCTTCAATATAAAACATATGAGAAAGAAAAATTAACAAGTAATCCAATATGCTGTTATGTTTCCATCTTTTTATTTTAATTCATCAAACATATTACATTTTCTCCAAAAAAACAATTTAGGGAAGCATTGATGTTCTCCTAATGGTTTTAGAGTTATAAAACTTGTAGTAAAAAATCAGCTGCTATGAACCTGGAAATTCTTGAAAACTAACGAGAGATGAGACCCTCTGAAAGAACAGGCTCAGAGGGCAATGCACGTTATGAGGCATTGAGGAAAAGAAACCAAAACACAAAAGATACTTATTGGATATTCAAAATAATATACTTTGGCAGATGGTATTTTAGGATTATGGTAAAAAGCATATTTATCATTTATAAAAACATATTCTGCCTTCCATAATTTTTCATCCACATCATTAAATTTTACAAAAGCTTTTGTTCACTTTTAAAAAATGCATTTTTTTCTCAAAATGATAAAGAAGTAACCCAACCAAAATATATAAACCTTAACTTTCTTTATGAAAATGTTAAGCCCCTTATAAATTTTTTTATGAATAGTATAAGAAGCTAGTCAATTTTGGGAAAACTGTTTGCAGTACCAATAATGACATACTATAGGGAATTCTGGTATAATGAGCTAAGTTCCTAAATGTAGAATGGCACTTAAATGCATATGTGAAAATGGGCTTCAAATGGAAATGTTAGGGGGCATGGGAGGGAAGTAAGCAAGTAAAGGAAAGAGAGAAGCCACACATAAGCCTAGATCATCCCTGCACAGGAGGACAGGCTCCAGGCACTAGGAAGAACTCAGGTGATCTTGGTCCCTTGTTCAGCATGGTGGTACGGCTATTTGGATACAGGCAGCTGAACAGTGAGTCATCCTCCCACAGGACACACAGAGCCTTCCAACATGACACTCCAGAAATAGAAACAGGTTGTTGGAGGATTATTTCAAGTTTCAACAGCTGGTAAGGGTGATTCTGGGCTTCCTAGGCTCTAGGAGCCCTACATGGTAGGAGCCCTCTGAAGGCCCTGCTACCTAATACACTGCCTTGCACAGAGCTGTCCTGTGAAAATCTCCAGATGTGGGAGAGCTTCTGGTATATCATGGAGTGATACAAACTAAAGTACTGGACTCATAGGAGCTACCCCCGGATGTGGGCAGGAGGGATCTGAGTATTTGTCTCACCTGCAGAGCCACTTGGATCTCCAGTACTGACTACATAACACAGAACACATGGAGGATGCTCAGTTCCATATTTTGGCTAAAAGAGAAGAAATCAAATCCATACACAAAAGACACCCATCCTTTCCTGGAAGGAAGAACAACTTTCAAGGCCACCACCAGAGAGAGTGGTAATGTCATTGTATGCATCAATGCTACCAAAGTTGGGGGGAGCGACAAGGATTGATTCAGCATTTGTGCTTCATATAACTCAGCATATAGAACAGACTCTTGGGAATGCCCATGCCAGTAAGTACCACATCCATATCTGCCCATGGAAATATTTAATTTTCTTCTTCCATTCTTTCCTCCAGGGTCTGTTAAGCTTTATAGTACAATATATGGGATGGTTTTATATTATCCTAGAAAAGAACAATATATATGTTTTAAGAATGAGAACCACATGGGCCTCTTTCAGAAACCAACACCATCATCAATCTCATGTGCCTAATTGCAGTAAATCTAAATGCTTGAAAACTTCCATGTTTACCCTGTAGTAAAAAACAGGGTCCTGTATTTCTAGCCAGGCAGCTGAACAACTATTGCCCATCCGATCTGTATAGTGTTTACATTTGTCTCTAGTCTTGGGATCTATAGAGTGATAGTAAAGTCTGTATCTACACCTACAAATCTGAAGTGGTATGGTACTTCCTCAGAAAGCTGTGTGGCACCATCAAAGACAATGTCTAAGATGACAAATTAGAGGTTAGAAATCTAACTCTCAAACCACAAGCTGAAGGGAAAACATGGATTCAGCAGCATAAGTCAAACTTTGTCGGATATGAATTCCTGCCACAGCCTGTAATGATTGTTTTTTATTATCCTGAGTAGAGTTTTTCACCCCCTGGTCTTTATCCAAATAATGCAGCTTGAGGAAGAGACATTTTCCTTAGCGAATAAAAAGATATATAGCAACAGCAACTATAATCATTGCAATGGCAACTGTGTTATTTTTTGTCTTTTAAGGAGACTGCTTGTCATCCTCCTGGAAGTACTCATATTTCTCAGCTCATCTTATCTAAGGGAGCAGCCTACAGTGATGTGAAAATATGTGCCCACCTAATATGATGGGAAACCCATTTACCAAAGTACAAAGTAGTATCTAGCTATTCTTGGGTACTACAATGGCTCCTATCATTATTATTCCTAGGGGTCTACTAACAAAATATATTCTTCCTGTATCCATTCTGTTAGGCTTCCCTAATCTGGCAATCTTTGTTCCAAAATGAAGAATGTTATACCAGGGAAGAGAAAAATGATTCCCTTGAACTAGAAGTTGAAACTTCCACTTGGCCTCTTTGAGATTCTCATGCCATTGAATTAACAGGCAGAAAGGGGGCTACTATATTTGCTGAGTAGGTTGATTCTCACTATTAAGGAGAAATTGGTTTGTTACTATATGATGGAAATAAGAAGAACTATGTCTGGAAAGTAGGACATCTCATAGGGTGTCACTATACGAGGGCCGTCCAGAAAGTATCCAGCCATTATGAATATAACAAGAACATATTACATGGCTGAATACTTTCTGGACAGCCCTTGTGTACTAAAACTATTGTGAAATTAATTTTTTTTTAAAAAAATAAATATGACCTATCAGAAACTTTGAACTTGGTGATATCCTAGGCCTATATTTTGCTAATATCTGCTTAATTTTATATAGATGATTTTCATTCCCACAATCAAAAAGGAATTTAAACTTCTAAATAGTCAACATTATTTTTACTATCTGCCAGTGACTATGTCTAATTTGTCACATGGGATATGTTTCAAGGCATGTGGGATTTTGATATTCTTTTTGAGATTATACCTGATATAGAATATTTTGATGATAATGTAACACCAATCTTCTTGATACCTAGATATCAAAGAGGATGGCACAACTTATATAATATTATATCATATAAATAAAGAATGTTGAAAGGACTGATTAAAAAATTCTAATGTCTATACTCATAATATGGGTCATAACAGGATACACATTTGTGATTTATGAGATAATGAGATAAGAAGCAGTAGAATAAAGATCAGAGGATATTGGTGCAGCTTCGTATACATCTAAAAGTAAAGTGAAAGAGGCTGAGATGAGCTGCTCTTTTTATACCCAAGGACATAATCACTGAAGTAGCTTTTACTTTCATCATGGTGAAATGTCTTTACATGGATTGATGAGTAATGATGACAAGTGTCCCAGCCATTACTAGGACCCTGCTAACTCAGTTTATTAAATGTATTCGGCTAATGAAGCTGAGGTTGTAAGATCAATCCCCCTGTGGTCTTTATATTTTCCTAACTGCCATCACATGAAATCATTTAGAGAATTCAGACTGGAAATACGTAGGCATTCAATCTAGTTAGGCATCTTAATTAGGTCAGTCCTCTGCCATCAGAAAGCAGCATCACTTTCAAAGCATTTTGTATAACAGCTTTTTACAGTTTGTTTCTTTATCTACCATTTAAACAACTGCTTTCTCGTAATTTATATTTTAATATGCTAATCTGAATACCAAATTCTTTCTTTAATAGGAATGTTAAGGTCACATGAATTTATAACTAAGGCAATGCATTTATCCCATTTTCTTTTTTTTTTTTTTTTGCCTTTCGGTTAATTTTCCATTTGTCCTTCAAACAGTGAAAATTTAGGTAACCCAAATAATATTTAGGATCCTGAATACTGCAGATATCTTTCTCAATTATTAATATTTCCACCTGTGTTGATACAGAGAATTTAAGCATTGGAATGTGCTTAGGCTGTAGATGATTGCTGACTAGCTAGCTAGCTATGAAAGTGAATTTTAAAAATCATGAATTTATGCTGATGAATTACCAACTCATGTAATGGATATACAAGTTATTACTCATATACCAAAAATCCAATCCAAGCTCATTCTAGAAAAATAAAACTCCTATTTTAAAATTATTGCCATGTTGATAATTAAAAATATGTGGCAAATTAATTTTACTAAAATAATTCAATGTAAACATGGTTTGGAAAATTTGTAAGCATTAATTTATCAAAAATCTTTTTCTTTGGAAAATAATTATAAATTGAATGTAAAAGTAAAAAATTATATTTGTATCATGTAGATATACAGTTTATAATATAAGTTATAATTAGGCAATTTATTTTTTTAGATAAAATGAGTTTATTACACTATTCTTAATTGTAACAAAAATTTAAAATAATCTATACATCTATAATTTAGAGAAATGGTATAGTACTTTTATTTTTTTATTTCAACATACTAAAAAGGTACAAATGTTTTTGTTACAAGGATAGCTTTTGTAATGCTTAAGTCAGGACTACTAGTGTGTCCATCACCCAAATAGTGTTTAGTACCTGTTAGGTAGGTTTTTACCCCTCCTCTCCTCCCCGTTTCCTCCTACTTCTTTCTGTGCCCATTGATTAGTTTCAAATTATTAAAGAGTACACGCAGTGTTCGCTTTTCAATTCCTGAGATACTTTACTTAGGATAATGGTCTCCAGTTCCATCCAAATTGTTGCAAAATGCATTAATTCATTTCTTTTTATGGCTGAGTAGCACTCCATGGGGTGTGTGTGTGTGAGTGTGTGTGTGTGTGTGTGTGTGTGTGTGTGTGTATTTATGCCAAATTTTGTTAATCCACTCATGAATTGAGGGGCACTTAGGTTGATTCCACATCTGTGCAAAGGTGAATTGTGCTGCAATAAATATTCGAAGCAAATGTTCAATAAATTATGCTAGGGAAATTAAATAGCCACATGCAGAAGAATGAAACAGAATCCCTATCCCTCAGCACATAAAAAAATTAAATGAAGATAGATAAAAGACTTAAATTTAAGGTATGATACCATAAAAATTCTAGAATAAAATCTAGGAAAAACTCTTCTGGACATTGTCCTAGCAAAGAATTTAAGACCCCAAAAGCAATTATAGTAATAACAAAAATAAATAAATATGACTTGGTTAAATTAAAAAGCTCTGCACAGCAAAGGAAACAATCAACAGAGCAAATAGACAACTACAGAATGGGAGAAAATATTCGCAAACTATACATCTAATAAAGGACTAACATACAGAATTTGCAAAAAACTTAAACAAATCAGCAAGAAAAAAACCAAACAATCCCATTAAAAAGTGGGCAAAAGACATGGACAGAAGCTTTTCAAAAGAAGGTAGACAAATGCCAATAAACACACAGAAAAATGCTCAACATCACTAATCATCAGGGAAATGCAAATTAAAATCACAATGTGGTATCACCTTACCCCTGTTAGAATGGCAATTATTAAAAAGTTAAAAAAAAATAGATGCTGGCATGGACGAAGAGAGAAAGAACACTTGTACACTGTTGGTGGTACTGAAAATTAGTACAGCCAGAAAATATTACGGAGAGCCCTCAAAAAACTAAAAGTAGAGCTGTCATTTAATCCAGCAGTCCCTGTACTGGGTATCCAAATGAAAAGAAGTAATTATGCAGTTTATGATTATAATATTTATAATTTATATTATTTCCCCAGTAACGGCAAAGAGAAAAAAAATAAACTATTTATAGATTGAGATTTTTTTCATTTACCAGTTTGTGAAATATTAAAATAAATTTGTTTATAGATTATTTTCTATTTCTTACATATCCAACTCACTGACAGACATATATTTATATTTTTATTAATATATCCTACTAGAATTTAGTAATGAAAATTAAAGCCTAGATTATCTAAAATTTTGGTACATATAATATGTTAATTTATATTTAAAATGTAGCTAGGTAGTGTAACATTTTTCTTGCTATATACAGAAAGGAGAGGATGAGGAGAGACAGTATAGTGTAGAATTTAATGTCATATAGTAATATATAAGAAAGGGCAGAATAGGTAAGTTTAAGAACATGATTTCTGGAACAGGACTGCCTAGAGGTTTGAGTCCCTATTCTATCACTTACCAGCCATGTAACTCTAGCTTTTTTCCATATTTCCAATACCTAAGTTTTGTTGTGATGTTTAAATGAGTAAATATATAGAAAGTATAACATGTAATTGGGTTCTAAAAAAAAGAATAAAATATAGAAAGTGTATGGGTCTACTAGCATTATATGTGTGTTTAGAACGTATTTGCTTCTTATCATCATATTATTATTATTATTATTAAAATGGCTACAACCATTTTATAAAGAATCTGAACTGAGATAGTTTCCTGAACTTATTGGTTCTGGCCACATATATAAAATTAGGAAGTTTATATAGTAAAAAAGAATAGGGTATCTTATTTAAATATTTTGATTGGTTATAATTAATTTGCACTTAACAATGAAGTTTACAAACAGGCTACTGGTTTTGATCAGGATGGCAAAATAATCCAGGGATGCTAGCTTCTTGCCAGAAAGTGAATCCTACTGATGTCAAAAAAAGACCTTAGAAAATGGGCACTGAAGCCCCATATAATAAGCAAGGAATAATGTGGAGACCTGAGGAATGTGACAGTATACCAAGGTTGTATTTGGAGGACAACATAGATATTAATGTGTATAGGGTATCCCTGTTCCTTTCCATGACCTACTCAGAGAAGATCTGGGCTGCTAACATGTCTCTAATCAAAGGAGATCAACTTTTGCAGCTTTCCCATAAAAAGTTTATTTTAGGTATTTTGATACCTAAAAAAAAGCTCAAAAATACTTTCTTGACAATAGCAAAATGTAGTAGAGTGATGTTTACCAAATAAGTGAGAGAAACATAAAAATATCAGATACAAGTACAAGTTAGTTTAAGGCTCAATTTTACATACACACATACACACACACATTCACAGACGTACAGATTCACAAAAAGACACAAACCCATATGTGTATATTTAACACTAAATTCACAAAACATAGATGTATATTTAATAATAAAGCAATGTATATTTAAATATATACAGTTTTGTCATTTCAAACAATGTATGTTCACATTTATTTGGAGCTTAAAAATAGGGAGAATAATTTAGTTACAAAATATTGCTCAAATCCTACAATCCTAATTTTACTTAAAAAATATGGAATTGAAAGAATTTCCTATTTCCAAGAAGAAGGTTTACAGTTTGCTAATAGAAGAGGTGAGAAAGGAACAGAAATGTTTTAACACTGGTAACTTAACATAGACAAGAAAAAAATAAGGCATGAAGTACCTCTAGATGTTTTCAAACATGTGTTTATGCAAAACACAGTTGTCCCCCATACTTTATTTCATCTGTAGATTTGGAATAATTCCCTGGAGATAATTTGCTACCCCTGGACAATTGTACAAAATTGGCCATTTCTGTACTCAAATTAAGCTCTTAAATTCATCTCCCTTCATTACATTTTCATTATAAGAAAGAAAATATATAGAGGTAGCCTGGCAAATGGAAAGTCTTTCCTGGATGATAAATCTAATGCTACTTGATTTTCTTCTCAGTGTGGCACAACCATCTTAAGTTCCTCTGATGCAAATTTTTGCAAAGATTTAGGAAATTACTTTCCATTAACTCTTCTATACACCAGTTAATATTAAACTGACCCATCTGTTTGTTTTTCATTTTCACTGCCCTTGTAAACTTGTTTCTTTTTTTAGGGTTGTTTATATAGTTTCAAAAATAATTATGGATATTTATTTTTTAAATGCTATTAGAACCTGAACATCTTAGTAAGCTTTATGGTCAATTTTGCTTCTCATTTTAGTCATAAAATCATTTATAGGCTTTCCCTGAATAGATTTTAGCTTTACCACATGTGGCTACTTTTCTAAGTGCTATTTACTTCATTTGCAAATGGCTTTTCTCTTTATATTGTCAATGCATGGTGTGCAAACCCATTATCAGGGCAAATGGAAGTGATATCTGCACAGAGAAGCCTTTTACAGAACTTAAAGTCTACTTGCTCAACTGCTGGATTCTCAGCCCACTTCATTTTTACATTTATAAATAGGTAATATAGTCAAAAATTGCCTTCATATAAATAGAAACATAGATAAATCTCTACAAATTTTCCTGACATTATATAACTTATTAATTTTGATTTTTTCAATAATTTGAATCGTATATCTCCCCTTCTTTTGACCAACACATTATCATCAGAAGTTTCCTACTGATTAATCCTGCTCACTTACCAAGCTATGAACTAGGATATGGAAGATGACTTAAAGTAGTGTTTTTAATATACTATAAGTCAACCCCAAGAACCAACATTAAAGTTATAACATTCAAACTGGCAGAGATGGTGAATAAAATAGAATTTACTCAGTCAGTGGAACTAAACAAAAGACACAGTAAAAAAGAAAACAAATAAGATGGTAGAAACAAATCCTTTTTTCTTTACTTTCTTTTTCTTTCTTTAAAAAATTATTATGGGTACACAATACTTGAGTATCATTATAGGGTACATGTGATGTACTGATATAAGCATATAATGTAAATTAATCAAATCAGGGTAATTGAAGTATCCATTACCTCAGGCATTTACCATTTCTGTACGTTAGGAAAGTTCTAATTCCACTCTTTTAGTTATTTTAAATTATACCCTAATTTATTGTTGATTATAGTCAGTTTGTCACACTACCAAATATTGCTCATTCTATCTATCTAACTACATTTTTGTACCCATTAACCAATTTATTCCTCCCTCCCTACTATCCTTCCCAGCATCTGGTAACTATTATTCTACTCTCTATATCCATGAGATCAATTGTTTTTCATGTTTAGCTCCTACATATGAGTGACAACATGTGTGATTTGTCTTTCTGAGCTTATGCCAGTACCATGCTGTTTTGGTTACTACAGCTCTGTAGTATATGACCAGTGGGGTCAATGAAGAGATTAAGAAGGGAATTAAAAAATTTCTCAAAATAAAGGAAAATGAAAAGTACAACATGTAAAAATCTATGGGATACAGTAAAGACACTAAAAAGATGAAAATTTATAGCATTAAATGCCTACATCAAAAAAGTAGAAAAACTTCAAATAAACAACCTAATGATGCATCTCAAAGAACTAGAAAATCAAGAGCAAACAAAACCCAAGATTAGAAGAAGAAATGAAGTAACAAATATCAGAGCAGAAATAAATGAAATTGAAATAAAAAATATAGAAGTTCAACAAAATGAAAAGTAATTTTTTTAAATGGTAGACAAAATTGAAACACCTTTAGCCAGACGAGGGAAAAAAGAGTGAAGACTCAAATAAACAATATCACATATGAAAAAGGAGACATTACAACTGATAGTGCAGAAATCCAAAGGATCACTAGAGACTACTATGAGCACCTATATGTCAATCAATTAGAAGATCTAGAAAAAATGGATAACTTCCTAGACAAATACAATCTACCAAGATTGAACCAGGAAGAAATCCAAAACCTGAATAAACCAATAACAAGTAACGAGATAGAAGCAGTAATAAAAAGTTTCCCATTAAAGAGAAGCCCAGGACCTAATGACCTCACTGCTGAATTCTACCAAGCACTCAAAGAAAAGCTAATACCATTCCTACTGAAACTATTCCAAAAAATTGAGGAGGGGGGAATACTCCCAAAGTCATTCTATGAGGCCTGTATCATCCTCATAGCAAACCCAAAGACATGACAAAAAAAGAAAACTCTAGGCCGAGTGTGGTGGCTGATGCGTATAATCCTAGCACTCTGGGAGGCCAAGGCAGGAGGATCACTTAAGGTCAGGAGTTTGAGACCAGCCTGAGCAAGAGCGAGACCCCATCTCTACTAAAAATAGAAAAGAAATGATCTAGACAGCTAAAAATATATATAGAAAAAAATTAGCCGGGCCTGGTGGCACGTGCCTGTAGTCCCAGCTACTCTGGAGGCTGAGGCAGAACAATTGCTTAAGCCCAGGAGTTTGAGGTTGCTGTGAGCTTGACACCACGGCACTCTAGCCTGGGCAACAGAGCAAGACTCTGTTTCAAAAAAACAAAAAAGAAAAGAAAACTCTAGACCAATATCTCTGATGGACTTAGATGCAAAAATCCTCAACAAAAATACTAGCAAACCAAATTCAACAACACATTAAAAAGATTATTCATCATGATCAAGTAGGATTCATCTCAGGGATACAAGGACTTTTCAACATACACAAATCAATCAATGCGATACATCATATCAACACAATAAAGGACAAAAGCTATATGATCATTTCAATTGATGCCAACAAAGCATTCGATAAAAGTCAATGTCCCTTCATGATAAAAACTCTCTAAAAACTGGGTTAGAAGGCACTTATCTCAGCATGATAAAATCCATATATGACAAATCCACAGCTAGTATCATTCTGAATGGGAAAAATCTGAAAGCCTTTCCTGTATCATCTGGAACATGACAAGGATGCCCACTTTCACCACTGTTATTCAACATAGTACTGGAAGTTCTAGCTAGAGGCATCAGATAAATAAATAAGTAGCATCCAAATTGGAAATGAAGACATCAAATTATCCTTGTTTGCTGATGATATGATTTTATATGCAGACAACCCTAAGGACTACACAAAAAACTTATTAGAATTGATAAACAAATTCAATAAAGTTGCAGGATACAAAACCAACATACATAAATTGGTCGCATTTCTATATGCCAACAGTAAACAATCTGAAAAAGAAACCAAAAAAGTAATTCCACTTATAATTGCTACAAATAAAATAAAATATCTTATAATAAACTTAACCAAAGAAGTGAATTATCTCTACAATGAAAACTATAAAACATTGATAAAAGAAATCAAAACGAACACACAAAAATGGAACGATACTGTATTCTCAAGGATTGGAAGAATCAATACTGTTAAAATGTCCATACTACGCAAAGCCCCAAAGCAATCAATAGATTCAATGCAATCCCCTTCAAAATATCAATGACATACTTCACAGAAATAGAAAAAAAAAATCCTAAAATTTATGTTGAACCACAAAAGACCCAGAATAGCCAAAGCCATCCTGAGCAAAAAGAACAAATCTTAAACTATTAGTAACCACAATAAAAACAAATGTTTAAGATAACTGGTTTAAGATAATCTAAAATAATTAGATTTAAAAATAATTTAGACATATTATTTCCAAAGACTTATTTAAAAATAAAAGACATGAAAACTTCAACAATAAAAGTATGCACAAAAGCAGGTAAAGAAAAGAATAAAATGTGAAAATGATGTTTTCCTGAAGGTAATCATTACCTATGTAGAATATACATTCAGAAAAGTATACAAATCAAAAAAAAAAAAAAGGAAATAGCTTTAAGCATTTTCGTAAAAATAAGCAACAGACTACAAATTCTTATGACAACTTTCAGATACTCTCTTTTCCCAAGAATAACCATTAGTTGGGCTTCTAATGCTATAGATGAGTTTTGCCTGTTTTGGGACTGTTTATAGATAGAATCACATAGTGTGCAACATTTTGTGTCTGGTTTCATTTCTCTAATTTATATTTGCAGTATTTACCCAAGTTTTTTCATGCAATTGTCATTTGTTTATTTATTATCTCACAGTTTCTGTGGGTCAGGAATCCAGGCAAAATTTAGCTGAGTAACTCTGGCTCAGGGTCTGCCTCAACATCGCAATGAAAGTATGAGACAGGGTGACAGTCATCTCAAAGCTTTAGAAGGAGGAAGTCTCACTCCAAGGAACTCACATGGTCCAGGTTGGATACTGGTCAGAGACATCACTTATTTGCCTTGTGGGCCTCCTCTTAGGGCAACTCAGAAGATGACAGCTGGCTTCCCTCAGAGCCAGTGAGGAAGTGAGAGATAACACACAAGAAAGAAGCAACAGTCTCTTTACTACTTAATTTTAAAGATTGAATCCTATCACTTTTTGTGTATTATATTGGTTACAGGTCAGTTTTTAGGTCCAGTTCACTCTGAAGTGTGGTGATTACACAAGGTATAAATACCAGGAGTCAGGAATCATATCCTAACCACATCCACCACTATATGAATATATGGCAGTTTACTTATCCATTCTGAAGAATATGTACAATTGGGTTGTGTGAGTTTTTAGCTATTGCAAAAGGAAGTCCTAAGAACATTCTTGTACATGTGTTTTGGGGAAATATGTACATATTTCTCTCAAGTTTATACCTAAAAGTGGAATAGCTGGTTTGCAGAGTATCCATATATCTAGCTTATTTAGAACCTTCTAAACAGTTACAACAATGGTTGCAAAAGTTCAAACATCAGATAAGACCACTGTGACCATGATACAAGAACAGCAGCACTCTCTAATCATGGTCTGAGCACAGATTAAACCTGACCACTGTTCAAGCCAAAAAACACTAAACATTCCCCTCTCCCTGCTAATATGAGTGATTGTTGCTTTTTTACCAATTATAGATGTGCCTTGGCTTAGTCTTCCCTTCTTAAATAAGACATTAAAATACTCAATTATAGAATTACTGCCATTTCCTGACAACATCCATCTCAGAGGAAACCTTTACTCCATAAAAACCTCCCCGCAATCACTGAGCACAGCCCACATCCTGTAAATAGTCCTTTCTAATACCCACCTACTGAAATGCTCCACAATTCCCCACGGTGTGTGTTTTCTCTCTCAGGGCAACAAGAAATAATCTCAGGTCTATTCCTGATGGTCTTTGGCTAGAGGATATTGATGTTAACTTTTATAAAAATCATTGATAGAAACCCATGTTGGATTCTTTCACAGATACGAAAGAAAAAAATTATCAGAAGTAATTTGTTTTGTAGTTGATGATTTGTTTATATTTTTCAGGTTAATTATACAACTTAAGCTTTTTATATTTTACATACTTTTAAAATAATACTTACATGAAAATTTTGATTGTTCCACTAGTGTTCCATATGACTGTAGTATGACTATAGTTAACAATAGTATATGATTTCAAATACCTAAAAGGAGGATATTGAATGTTCCCAGCACAAAGAAATGATAAATGTTTTGGATGACAGATATGATATGATAATTACCCTGAACTGATCACCACACATTATAAGTATAGAGACATGACTATGTACCCCATAAAAGTATAAAATTATTATATGTAAATTAAAAAATAAAATTAAAAAGTACACAATTTTTGATTGTTTCAAAACATTTAAATGAATCAATTCTTAATGAAAAATATGTTTCTGAATATTAATGTTGATAAAAAGTATTAGTATACTGAAAAAATAAAGGAATAAACATTTAATCAGTTTTGCTTATTAAATAAATCTATTTTTCTCTATCTTGTTCACATTTCTAATCATATGCAAATATTCACCTTTGAATATCTGCCAGTTCATGTCCCTAGAATAGATTATTTTATAAAAAACTAGGTAAATGCAAATAGTAAATGGCAAATAAAATGCAATATATTTATAAACTTATTTATAGGCATTATCTAATGTATGCATGCTCTCATATTAATTCACTTTATTTTCTCAACACAGTTTTCCTAGGATTTATGTGCATTATACTATTTATGAAGTTTAATGTGATTCAACATAATAAAGTCATTTACATTTCAACAGGGTCCTTCAGTAGGTTTTGTGCCAAGAAGCTCACATTGCTATGTAATTCATTTCCTTCTTAGCAGTCTCTGGACAGGATATTTCATGACCTGGCCTTATTACTTGATGGCACTTAACTCTCTCAGACACTACACATTTAAAGAATAAAAAGCCAACTGTCTTTACGATAGACAGTATCTCTCCATTTCTCACTCTGTGCTGAATTATCATATAAATTGCCTTTACACTCTTTTATAACACAATGAACAAAAAACTTCAGTCTGCCCCTTGTCCACATAACCTGTCAAATTATTGTCCCAATTGCTCCATTAGTTTTTTCATAAACAAAAATTCTAGAGACTGATTTATTAAATATAAATGGACTGTAATTTGTAAGTTGAACTTCACATTCCAAAACCACTAATGATACTATTATTATTTTATCTTACTTGGGCTTTTTGCAGATTTTGATATTATAGACAACTTCTCCTTATTAGGACCACTTTTCTCCTGGTTTCTGTGACCCAGCTTTTGACTTCCTCTTTTCTTTGTAGTTGTTTTCTTTAATTCTTCTCTGTCAGATGATCCCTATCTACTGTCTCACTGACAGAAGTCTTCAACATCTGTAATGGTCTCTCTGCTCTTCCCTCTACTCACACTCCCCTAATTGACATTCATATTTCATGGCTTTAAAACTATCTTTTGATGACCCCTGAATTCCCAGCTCTACTGCACATCCTCATGGAGTCTTCAGACCAGATATTCCACTTTCTCATTAACTGCTCCACCTATCCGCATTATAAGGTTTTCTTATCTAACATTGCAACAGTAAACTTTTGAGTATCTCCTGAAATATGTTCTTCCCCATCTCTGTAAAAGGCAACAATTTTATGATGCATTTCTGTCTTTACTCACCATATCTATTAAACCATCAAGTCCTGCTGATATTGCATCCAAAATATATCACAAACACAGCTTCCTCTGTTGCTCTCCTTAGCTACAATCCCAATAAAACCATCAACGAATGTTGTAGCTAGACTGCTGCAACAGCTTCCTAACAACTCATCCTACTTTCCTATTGCTCTCTCACAAACTTGAGTGGATATTTTTGCTTCTAGTCTGAGAATCCATTTGTCTCTTTTTTCTTTCTAAAAAAAATCTGGAATTTCTAATTGTGAAAATTTAGCGGACTTATTGCCAAGATCCTTTAAAGAGGAAGGTACATTTGACATAACAAAAGCCAAGTATATCATACTTCCATAGGGTAGGTTTTTGATAAATAGAAGAAATATAATTATTTACCAAAGGCCTCATCTCCAAATACAATCACTTGGGGGTTAAGGTTTCAACATATAAATTTTGGGGGGAAACAAATGTCCAGCCTATGATATCTTTCCTCCTTGATGAAATGCCATTGAAATGACAAAATATATAACAAAAAATAAATAATTTCGTAGCAATGTGACTTAATAGGAAGGTTGTCATAATAGAATGGAAGCATTAAAATGTTTCAGGAAATTATAAAGTGGATGATATTTGATTGATGGGAAAATATAACAGAGTTAAGAGAATCAGATCTTGGTATAGGTAACTAAGTAAAAACCTGAAAAGTGTAAAAAAAATTGCCAAAAATATAAAATAGGAAGAATTGTAGTTAAGTGTCAATTAGTAGAAATTAGAGAAATTATCATCAGTAGAGTATATAATGATGACTGATTCCTAGCTAGCAGTTTGAATGGATGCAGCATTCATTTCTAAAATAAAATCCATTAAAAAAGAAAGAACAGCTTTATCTAAAAAAGCTATGGGAACAATTCTCTGTAGGAGATTCTACTCTCAATATTTTATAATGAGAGAAAAAAGCAGAGCAATGCCACATAAGGTGTCATGCAATACTGTGATGGACAGAGATCTTCTAACCTGGAAGGCAACCTCTCTTAGACACAGAAAATAGACAGAGTGGATGTGAATTACCATGACCAGGACTCCCTTAATCATCATCTATATTTACTGTATTGTAAAAGTGATTTTACATGTGTGGAGAAACCAATTGAAGCAACAAATATTGAACAATCTTGAAAATATTTTATAAATATAAACAAGCACTCTAAACTCATCAATATTTTGAGAAAAATTGTCAACATGTTAAAAAAATGTTAGATAGGAATCAAACTGGAACACAATTCTTAATACAAACAAATAGGGAAACCAATTTCTAGGGAAATTGTGCTCAAAATAAAAAGGAAGACATATACAGAGGGATAAAAATATAATTTGCTTCCATAGATATGTGTTGGAAAAAAATCATGTCTATTGGAAAATAGTAATCTATGATATTAAAGAAATTGAAAACAATAACTTTTAGTAACTAAAAACAGGACTGCCAAAATATACAAATAAACAAACCGAAGGGTTAATGATATGCTGAAAATTATTTTGGTGATACGCACAAGCAAGTTAAAGGGGTTTTTCCACACACACACAAAAAAGTAACCTGCTTGCATTTTAATTCAACTTCACTTCCTCCTAGCTCCTGATTTAGTCTTTGACATTTAGCCATAGTTTTTCCTTCTGTGTTAGTAAATGAATCTTTAATATTCTTTTAGATATGTTTTCTATTTTCACTTCTGGTTATTTCTAGATAATTTGCTTACCTAAGTTCAACTGATTAGGACCCAATAATAAAACATACACATTTGAATGGTACTTTTCTATCTGTTAGAATTTTTTTTTTTTTTTAGTGAAAAAATCAGAGTTGGTTAACTTGTCATTTGGAAAGAGGTGTTCTCAGGATTGGTTTGGCAGGTTAAAAATGTCATCGTTCATGACTCAAAATCCACCCACTTGCTCTCTTGTCTTTAGTGTGTTGGCTCTTACCTACCTGTTCATTCCTTGTGGCCACAGGATGGCTGCTATAGCCCTACATCTCCTGTTACATTTATGACAGTAGGACAGAAACGTAGCAGCATATTTTAGAGATGATACACACATCTCTAAAGCATGTCCCTTTTATAAGGGACAAGGGACAAATACTTTTCCTACCATGAAGGGAGGGAAGTAGTTTGTGGCAGGGTGATGAAAACAAATGTATAGGTGGTAGGGGCAGGAATTGAAAGAGGACCAACTGGGCAGACTCTATCCTCTCTGGAGGGGAGGCAAAGTTTCAGGTTGATGGCAAATACAAAAACCTTATTTTCAAATAGCACTGTGGGTTGTAAAGCAGCAGCTAACTGGGGATGCTGAGGGTTAGAGCTGATGTTCTCATTAAGAAAGTAGATAAAAAAAAAATTGTAATAATATCAATACATATAATGGTATAATTTGATCAATATTCTGAGTATTTTTTCTTCAAAATCACCATTTTTAAACTTGAGCTTATTGTGGTTTCGACATCTAGAGTCTTCCTAATAATTAATTAAGTTTGTATCAAACTCACAAAAGAAAAGAAGAGTAGAATTTAAATTGAAGTCTATATCTACATCTTGAATGAGTGGAGTGGTACCGTTCTCAAAAGTATCAGGTGTTGGGTTATGTGTATCACTCTTTGAGGATTCTCAGTGCAAATTCATGGTTTGAAGGGTGCTAGCCTGACAGAAGAGATACATGAAAAAAGAACATTGTTCAAGTAACTGGACCAACCTCCTCTACACGTGCTCTCTTCTTCCCGTTGTTTGCTTCTTTGCTAACACCTGCCATCTTGATTTTGGCTTGCCTCTAGTTCTGGTTTTTCTATCTTCCCATTCTGATGTCAGATCACCATAATGGGCTTCTGTTTACCTTAAACTGTGGTGACACCCTAATTATTCTCGCTTCTAAGCCTTTTCCTGATGTACAGCTCTGTTGCACCTATGTCAGTGTGAGGTTCATATGTCTCTGCTTTCTCCAACATTTACATCAGATAACAGATCCATCATGTCACCTTTGCTTCCATAATTAATGTTCTTCTATTATATGAGTTTGTTATCACCCAAATCCAGCCTATATGCAGGAATAAGTTACAAAAAACCTCAATGATATACACACACACACACACACACACACACACACATACACACACACATATATGACACAATGTATGTGGTAAATGATTTAATGTGTTATGTATATATATGAAAATATGAAAATGATGAATATTTATATTTCTTGTTTATGACAGAAAACCAATTCTCCCATAAATACTATGATTTCTAAAATAAAATTGGTGAGAATCAAACACATGACAATTTTTCTTTTCCTCATTATAGCATTCTTTCAGTACACAGTGTAACTTCCACTCTCCTTTAAAATTTTTAGTGTGTTAAATGAGAAAATAATCCCACAGCGTCCTCAAATGAGACAAAAAACATTTCTGGCCCCCAAAATTCTTTCACTGATCATTGTGAGATTTCATTGTTCCTTAGTCCTATTGATAATTCTAATTTATTAATTTTCCATATGTATTTCAAGAAAATTCCAATAAAATTCAAACAGTTGGGCAGATTACTAAAATAATAATTTGTTAAATGACTTATTAAAGAATATTAAACAAACTTTTAAAAAAATTTTTATTTCAGCACATAATGGGGGTAAAAATGTTTAGGTTACACAAATTGACTTTGCCCCACCGGAGTCAGAGCTTCAAGCATGTCCATTCCCCAGTTGGTATGCACCACACCCATTAGGTGTGAATATACCCATCCCCTCCTCCCACCTCCCACCTACCTGACACCCGATGAATGTTACTACTAACTGTGAATATAAGTATTGATGAATTAATACCAGTTTGATGGTGAGTACATGTGGTGATTGTTTTTCCATTCTTGTGATACTCCAGCTCTATCAAGGATAAAATAAACACTTTTATTAATAGTAATTTTTACACAATACCAAAATACACATTCTAAGAATATAAGTATGTCATAAAAAGATTATATCAAGAACAACATCATGGTACAATAATAAATTAAAAGCCTTGCTACTAAGTATTTAAATATAATAAAACACACCACTGACTAAATCAAATGTTTTCCCAAGTAATATATCATGATATAATATCAGGCATTATTCAGTTTGTCACCATACAGAAAATTAGCCAGTATCAAAATATGTGATATTATTTTTTCCATGATATATTTTAGTTGTTCCACTTTAATAATCATTTTTAGTCTAGTATGCAATGCACAGTGTACCACTGCTTGGAAGAAATACTTCTTATTTAAGCAGCATTCTTTAAGTTCTTAATTTTATTTGATCTGTAAAGCAAAATATTGGTTGTGAGCAAGCTTCATCCCCTTTATATAACCAGGGGTATTTGATTACCTGGAGTATTCTGAAATGCAAAGAACATGACATAATATTCATATGAATATTTTTTTAAGTAACACAAATTAAAATTTTGATTTTTAAATTTCTACCCACTATGCAATCATGGAAAAAACTAAAAAGAGTATAATTAAAATAAATCTCTATAGTGACCTATTCTTGTTTCATTTTCTATTTTCCAAATTCTTTTGTATTCAAATCTATACATTCTATTCTGGTCTGTGATGGGGTGCCGCTTTCCTGTCTCATCCATTATCTATATTTTTAAGCTTGTGGTCAAAGTTTGTCTCTTATTCCTTAAATCTATCTCTGAAGGATTCTTTATTGTAGAAAGTATTGGTTTACAATCCTGAAAGCCCTATTAGACAGTGAGATTGTGAAGATAAGTGACATTTTATTTATTTGGGCTTTCCCCATATGTACCTTTGTGCCTGGCCCCGAAGTCACTTCTATTTCAAAACATTAAAAGAAAATGTATGTATTGTACATTTTTTGCAAGTTTTAGCAAGCCTTCCTGCATTGCTATTGTTTTTAGCTTTCTCTCTTATGGAAATTTATCTTTAAATAGGAATTTTAAAGCTTCACTAATTCTAAAAACCTAGATTTTCTACAAATAAAGCACATTTACTTTTTTTGTATTTTTACTGATATATCACAGTTGCACATATTTGGGGGTACATGTGATATTTTGATACACGTATACAATGTGTATGTAATGTCCAGATAAGGGTAATGGGCATATCCATCACCTCAAACATTTTTCTTTTCTTTGTGTTAAGAACATCACAATTCTTCTCTTCTAGTTATTTTGGAATATACAATAAATTATTGTTACCTGTAATTTCCCTACTGTACTATCAAAGACTAGAATTTATTCCTTCCATTTAACTTATTTTTACACCCACTAACCAAATTATCTCCATCCATGATCTCAACTCACACTTTACATATAAAAGAGACTGCGACTCACATTTTTTGTTTAGAACTAACACTCTATTATTATTCATTCTTTATTTGTCTCAGAGATACCAAATTATATTATGGAAGTGTTCTTCTCCCAAAAGGTGGGAGGCCTTTTTTTTTTTTTTTTTACCATTCACAAAGTAGTCAAAATTAATACTCATATTATGTAAGATTCATCTGTAAATCATACATTTCCCCAAACCAAAAATAAATTCACACTAAATAGTTCTCTGAAGGGTTAATTTCCAAAGAATTTTAGAAATATTATGCAAAGTATAAAGACATATACATCAATGAAAAATGTATTACACTGTCAATTCTACATTTGTTTCAAAATACTTATATGTACCCCATGCATATACAAAGAAAAAGTAAAATGAGCTGTTTCACTTTATTTGTAGATCTTAGTCTATTTTATTTAACTCAGTCACAAACATGGACCTCACCTAATTGATTTGATTTCTTTATGTTTTCATATAATACATTTGATTTTTATCCCAATTATTTGGAACTGCTGTAACACAAAATAAGAGTTGCTTGGCTGACAGCTAAAGAATAGATTTGAAGCAAAAATATATGCGTAAGTAATAACTGAAAATGTAAGGAATCAGTATTCAAAAACAGGATCTGTCAAACAATTCTCTGTAACGATTCCAATAAAGTGCAGTCCCCAAAATATTCCATTTAAAGTATACTTTGCTATTATAAAACACTCACATAAAATAGGAAATAGAATTCCAAGTACAGTTCATGACATTTTTTATTCATGATAATCCTATCATTTCTTCATGCTATTTCAAATGCTATTACCATAATCCCTTAAATATTTTTGCTTTTAGCTTCTTATAATATCTTGGTACACCAAGTGAAGAACATTTCAAACAAAAGGACATTTTCCACTTTATGATTAGATGAGAAATTGAGTTTCAAATAGATTCTCCTGATGTATTCATATATTTTCTAGTTTTAAAGTATTAAACTTTATTCTCTTTTAAAAGTATATTTTGAATGGCAATTTTTTATCATGTCTCAACATGAATTTTCTTCTAAACTAGATGACATTATTATTTCCTCATTTCAAGCTTTGATTTCTCACTCTTTTATTTGTTAAAAGGCCTTTATGTGCTTTGATCCTTTTTTGCGTATTATATGAAGAACAGTCTTTTAATTTATTATCTTTCACCTGAATCCTCCATTATTATTCCATTTCCCCTAATCTCTTTATCTCTAAGTTAGCTCTGTTTTTCCTCTTATGTTTTTAGGATGACAAAAGAACACATGTTTTTGTGGCAATTCCCAGAAAAATATTTCAGTCAATACAAATTCTTAGGGTGCAATTCATACAGTTATTAGATATATTTAGCAATTGCCCTTTAATAACTGGTCATTTCCATTTTAAAAATATCGAATGAATATATATTATCCTTTATTATTTTCTTTCTTTATAAAAATATTCTTTCTACTGAGTTAGCTAGATTAGTACATAATCATAGTTGAAAAGAGTTTTTGCCAGTTATATAATGGATACAAAACATATATAGACACAGAATGAGAGGCAGATGAATGAAAATACGTATGTATAATGTATACTAAACTAGATTCCAATAATATGTCATATATAAAATTATATCATTTGAAATATACTTATATATTTAAATATTAAAACAGTTTAACAGAATTCAACTCACTTGTTAAGGATTGATATTAATATTATCAAACCCATGTATTTTAAAAAATAATTATTATAGATTCCACAGATTTTTAAAATTTATTGCCCATTTTTAGTTATTTATAAGTTATGAAGAATAGTAGACAGTTATAGTGGAGTATTCCTCCACCCCACTGATGAAATTATTAAGATATAAGAATTAATGCAATAGAAAATAAATAGAAAAATGTCAAACTTGATCACTAAAATAAAAAATTATTTTTTTGAGAAAACCAACAATATTATGAACCTTTGACAAGTTTAATGAAAGCTCATGTAAGAATGTACAAAGTAACCCATTCTCAATGATAATAATTGCATATACTGAATGGATTTAATAAATTTATACATACACACAGCAATGTATTTGAAATATAAAATAAATTTGATAATTTCAAAGAAAATATAATTTGCTAAATTTGATTTAAGAAGTGACGGAAAATTTGAATAGTCCAAAATGTTATCACAGGAATTAAAAGATATTCCAAGTTATTGACATATAGCTTTTATTTTTTTCCTATCTAAAAGTTTGAGGTTTTTTTTTTTTTTTCAGAATATTACAGGGTTACAAATGTTTAGGTTGCACGTGTATTGCCTTTGCTCCACCTGAGTCAGAGCTACAAGTGTGCCCATCCCCCAGACAGTGCTCACCGCACTCATTAGGTATGAATATATCCATCTCCTCCTCCCCTCCAACTTGCCCAACACTTGATGAATGTTGATACCATATGAGCACATAAGTGTTGATCAGTTAATACAAATTTGATGGTGAGTACATGTGGTGCTTGTTTTTCCATTCTTGTGATACTTCACTTAGTAGAATGGGCTCCAGTTCTATACAGGATATACACCTTTCAAATTCACTGGGTCCATCTATTATCATAAGCATTGCTTTGGAGTGTAGCCCAAAATAGGATACTCCCCAAACTCTTATAAAAAGTTGGTATAACTATGAGAAAAAAGAAAGAAAAATAAATGATTGGCATCTTCAATCTCCCTTGTGAATAGAGGTAGCAAAATCTACATAAAATTATATCTAGCTAAGTACTTAGTTTTTTAAGGCTATTTATTATTTCAACTTCATATATTATTCTCAGTAGATGACAAACATATGGACTGTTTCAAAATCCATTACTTAATAAAGACTCGGCAACCTAAAAATAGAAGAAACATTTATTAGATTTGTATTCCTAAGAATAGAATTAATCACAAATATTAGAGATAGGACTTTCCATTAATATTAAAAAGATGAACAAGTACTGTTCACTATGCCTATTATTTAACATTTTGCTATCAGTCCTAGACTACACTGTGCGTAAAAAGTAAATTAAAAATAAATAAATAAGTCATAAATCCTGAAAAAGACACAATCAAGATTTTATCAGAAGATATTATTATACAACTTGAATGCATGAGAAAATAGTTTGCAAAATGTTACACCTTGAGTTCAGTACATTATATTAATAATTGTTCCATATAAAAAGTAATTGTTCTAACATCATTTTCCTAATAGAATATGCTAAATGAAAAGAAGGAAATCACATCCCTCACAAGAAAGTGGCGATTTGGAGAGATGTATGTGCTTTATATTTGAAAATCTTATAAGCAGTGAAACTTCAGTTAACATTTAAATTTTTTTAAATGAAGTAACTTACTCTCAATTTTCCCCCCAAAAAAGCAAGAATAATAAAAATCCATGAAATAAGAAATTACAGAAATGAGTGGAGTAAAAGACAAATGCCCACCTCCACTGCAACCCAACTCCCCTCCTTGAAGTGACTGGTTCGTATACTTTGGTATCAATAGACCATTGCAAATTCCAAAAACAACATATACAGAATAATAAAATAATAAAAAAATTAAAATTAAAATTAACTTATCTCTCAGAGACAGTTAAGCTTCTACGAATTTTACTTCAAAACTTTTACTTCAAAAACTTTTAGTTAATTAAATAAAAAAAATCAATAAAATTGAACAATAAAGAGCAATAAAAGAACAATAAAATTAAAGTCTCCCTCATGGTGACTCCAGCCCCAAGCTGTCCTTCCTACCCTGCATAGGAAGGTGGAGAGATATACTAAACGGCAGACATTCTCTCTCTTGTTCTCTCACTTTTTGTTTTTCTAAAACAAATGTTGGGGAAGAAAGAGGGTTATATTGGGAAATATTGCCTTGTGAAAATATTGTCAGTAGTAATCAGGGCTAAATATGATTCTTTTAAAAGATCTTGCTTTGAGGGTGCAGAAGCCGTGCACTTTATTCCTTTATCAAGCAGATGAAAAGTTCTCTGCTAAAATATTCTTACTTTTAAGGTATGGTTTGGACTCTAAATGTTCAGTCTCTAAATATTCTGTTTTATCTTTTAGAATGTCCATGTTTTGGGAACTAAATGGAACCAGATATTCTATTAATTAATTATTTTTTTATAGCTGAACATTAGAATTGTTTGGATGACTTCTGAAAAAGAAGATGGATATTGAGCCCTCCTGGTAGCTTCTATGTCAATGCATGTGGGGTGGAATCTAAGCATCTTTATTGTATTTAAATCCCTCTAGATAATTTAGGTATAAACAGACTTAAGAATTCCTAAAATCAAAATGAAACGTCCAGGTTTGGTATTTGAAATTAACATTTACCAGATAAGAAGATTTTTGATCCATTACTTGAACTCAAAGGACACTAGTTTGAACTAGAATTTCAGTGAGTTGATTAAAAAGAGGGATAGTAGTTAAGGTCTTTGTAGAATGTCAATTCCAAAAAAATAGTTAAAACAGAGAAGAAATTTCATAAAAGAGAATTGCTCAGCAAAAATTAAATGAATCATTTTGTCAAAACATTATTATGATGGTTGCTTTAAAATCTATGTCAGATAGTTCCAATAGCTGGATTTATCTCAGGCTTGGCATCACTTTATTGTCAGTGATTTTTATGGTTCATGGTGTGACTTGTAATTTTTTGTTGTTTTTGCTTGGTTATTGGATTAGGAGATTGTTAATCTTATTTAAGTCTTCTATTTCCACAGGCATTTTCTCTGTTTAGGTTTAGCATGTATATTCTGGCCTACTTTTTTTTTTCTTTTTAGTTAACAAATAACAATTTTATAATATATATTTATGTAGTACCAAGTGATGTTTTCATATATGTACACATTGTGTAACGATTAAATCAAGCTAATTAACATATCTATCACCTCACATATTTATCATTTCTTTATGGTAAGAATATTTAAAATCTAATCTTTCAGCAGTTTTAAAATATGCAATACATAATTATTAACTATAGTCACTGTGGTGTGCAATACATCTCTAAAATATATTCTTCCTCTGTAACTAAAACTTTGTATCTTTGACCAACATCTCCCTTTTCCTTGTCCACCCTCAGCCCCTACTCCCAGAGTAGTTCTAATGACACTTGGCTTGCTCAGCACTTCAATGCTGTTCTGGTCTTCTCTGTTCTTCTGGCTCCAGGAAAGGTTCCTCTGTACTGTGCAGTTGCCACCTGTTGAGATGGAAAGCACTTCTGTGGAAGCCCCCCCCCCCCCCATGTTTCTAGGTAGGTGGTGGGGGATGCTGGTTGGAGAGTGTTTCTCTGGCCTGTTCATCACACACCTGGTGCTATGAACTTCCAGCTTATTGTTGTTGGGGAAAGGAAGAACCTATCTGGGCAGCCTTCTGCTACTGGATGAGATTAGAAGTTCCTGACCCTAATTCACCTTCTGCTGTAGGATGGAGGAAGACCAGGAAATACCAGGTATGTTGGAGCTGGGCTATGGTCAGAACAGGACTCCTGTTACCAGAAGTGTGTCAAATGGGGGATGAGTCAGTCTTCCCCATTTGGTGCTGCTGCTGCTGCCACTGAGTATGGTTTCCCATACCTCTTACTAGTTCCATGTTGCAGGCCTGTCCAGTGCCCAAACTTGGATGGATGGGAAATAAAAATAAAACTCAGTCAATGTAAAAAATAAATACATAAATAAATAAGTTAATTAAATAAAACCCCGGGAATTCACTGAGCTGTATGTACTTTTTCAAGTCCTGAGGATCTTAGCAAGTCTATCTTCTTTCAACTTTTCAGGGCTGCTTTATGATTGTTTGTGATATAATGTCCGAAGTTATAGGAACTTTTTGTTTTTTGTTTGTTTGTTTTTGTATTTAGAGGGGAGAAGAAAGAAAGAGTGAGTTCATGCCATATTTTTGGTGACCAGAATTACTGAAATTGGTCAACTTTTTATCAGTGAAATTACTATCCATAATCATTTTTTAACAAATTATTATGGCTAAAGAGGAAAAATAAATATATATTAACAATAAAATCTACACCCTATATACTTGTCTCTAGATTTTATCACAAAAATAGTAGAAATCTATAACCCTATTCAATTTTTACCTGTATGTACTTTTTTCTGTTTTTAGAAATTCTGAATCGACTATCAAGTGACTATTTCAATGTGTCCTGGCTGTCTTTTTCCATGGTTTACATTAATTTCAATCCCAAAGATCCCTCTCTCTCTCTCTTTTTTTTCTTTTCCTTTATGTGCTTCAATCCTCTCCCCTCTTGAAAAATTTGTTTTTTTAATAAAATCATTGGATTCTATATATGATCTGCTCCCACCTATTGCATTATGACATCATGTATTAAAACATTAATTATTTAAAATGACATTCTATAATTAATTAAAATTTAACTTAAAAAACTCTACTACTGTGATTTAACTATATCAAATAATTTTAAATAAGTTAATCAAAATACTTAGAAAATAATTATTAGAATAAATAATCCAATATATGTTCAACATCATCTATAATCTACAATATTAACTATAATTACAGTTGCTGTAAAAACATGTAGTAAAGTAAAAGCCATATTATCTACTGGAAACGATCCAGTAGAAGTATAGAGCAAAGGCATTTGAATTTATCAGCTAAATTGATTCAACTGAATTTTCTATTTGTCAACATTTAAGAAACTATGAGATATAAAGTAAGTGATAAATTATTTAATAGGACACATAGTAATCAAATATAAAATATGATCGTCAGTAGTTTTCCAGTCAACTATGCCTGAAAAACTTGCTCAAGTATTTAGAATTTTAAAAAATATTTTTTCTATAGAATGTACAATAATTGGAAATCTGCACTATATTTTCTTTTAAGTTATTTTATGAATATGTATAAAATTTCTACATAATAAAGTTTAGTGAGTGTATCTGACCAAACAATTATACTTGTCTTTCAGAGGCATATGGTATATAAAAAAAATATAAAGCATGCATGTGGGGGCTACAGTTTATTGCTAGACAAAATGAGGTAGAAACAGGATGTTAAGAATTTGGAAATATAGCTAAAAGCCATCTATTATGAACCACAGAACAAAATATCTACTAATCTGCAATATATTAAGTTATCTCTCCATATATCTCTTAAAATAACTGCTTTAGCTACTTAGGGATTTCTTGTGCCTAATAGTTATCATATAAAGCCTACGAAGTTTAGTTAATATATAATAGTTCTTTACACATTATAATTCAGAATAATCCTAATTTCTAAAATGGCTTTTCTATGGAGCGATTAAATGATTTATATAAAATTTATTCAGGAATATTTATATTTTCATAATATATTTTAGATAATTATTTCATGCTATATGGAAATGTGGTAACTATATTTACTCTAAAATTAAAGAAGATAGAGAAATTAAAGATTTCAAAGGAATTAGAAGAAAGCAGCAAAACATTATACACTTTGTGATGAACTAATATCAAATATTATATTATGGTGTCAGAAATTTAATTATTTTAAACAGATACTTGGTGCACATCTGACAATATATGGAAGAGAAAAGTTTTGCTGATAAAAATTAAAGAATGAAATGCATATTAATCATACCATATTTGGTATTTTCAGTTACCCTGGAACTGAACTGTATTTGACATTTCATTAAGTTTTTCATTCTGCAAAACAATGATATTAGGACTAAGAATAGATAATAGATGACAAATTTATCTAGAAATATTGTAATATCTAAAATAAATGTCCTTTGGATAGAAACACATGTTTATAAAATAAGAATCAACATTCACTTCATTGAAAAAACTGTATAGAAAATGTTAATTTTAATTTTACAAGTAAAATTATTTTATTTATTGTTTTTGTTATTTTACCTTGAGTTTTGAAAGTATCACTGTGTAATAACAGATTAGCTATGATGAACTAATAGATATCAAACTAGGCTTCTGGATGAGAACAAATACAAAGTCATAGAAAATATATGAAGAAACTGTTTTCAGGATTTGGACAATAGCAGCTCTGGTTTGTAACCCTTGGGATAAGTTAGATACACAAATTATACTTCACAGTCCTCTGGAAATTACATAAAGCTGGGAGACAACCAACCAGATAGAATGAAGATACTTCACTAAGTAAGAATTCAAAGGAGACACAAGAATACCTCCGCCTTAGTTGTAGGTTACACTATCTATTCTGTAAGAGCTACTCTACACTTGCCCTAGTAAACACCATTGCAAGCATTGATAGATCAAGCTGATCTGCCAGTAAATTAACTGGAAACTAGAACAAAAGTCAACACAAAACCCATGCACTCAACTCTATAGCATGCACAATTTCCAGAGAAGAATAAATATACTAGATGTATAAAACCACAGGAACATGTTTCATAACCAGTTTGAGAAATGCAGAAATGGCAGACATGTTATAATTTAAAAATTTTTTAAAATAAACATGTTTTTGTAAAAAGATGCATGTAATAAGTGGGGGAGATTGAGAATCTCAGCAGAAAATGGAAATTATTAAGAAAAAAGTACAAAATGGAAATTCTATAACTGAAAAAACACAATATTTGATGTAAAAATCACTATAGGGATTTAACAGAAGATTGGACACCGCAGAAGAAAACATCTAGAAAACACGCTAATGGAAACTATTCAAACTGAATCAGAGAAAAGTGAAAATAGGAAATAGGCTGGAAAATGCACAGTACTTCTGCAACAGGTGTACAACAGTATGTGTACACTTGTAACCTATAAATAATATAAGGCCCAGAGGAAGAGACTGAAGCAGAAAAAATATTTTTATAGATAATACAAAAACTCCAAATTTGATGAGTAGTATCAAACAGAGATTCAAAGAGCTCAATAACTGCCAAGCAGGATAAACACAAACAAACTACACATAGGCACATCAAGGTCAACTTCTTGAAACTAAAGGCAAATTATATTAAAAAGCTGCCAGGGAGAGGGTGTAAAAGAAACTTTACATGCAGGAGGAGACTGGTAAGACTGACTACTGGTTTCTCCTCCAAAGCAATACATCCAATATCTTTATAACACAAATTTACAGAATGCAGCTGTAGGTTGGGATTCACTTTTCCTGTACCTCTAATTTTACTTGATCTTCATGCTTTATTTATGGCCTAGGGGAGCATTTTTTAACATTTTTAGGTCATAGACTTTTTGTGACTATAACAAAGGTTATAAACAGTGTGCCAATGCCACATACACTTGATTTAGAAATTCCCATATATGCTCTCCATGTTATAAAATAATTACAGGAGTATCACAAGGGACTACCCGTTTCCACAAAACAACCAGGGTCTGTGTTATGCAAAACTGCAGACAGACATCCTTCCTTTTGATGAACTAAAATAGAAAAATTTACAAGATGGACTTAAAATAGGTTTGAACTGGCAGAAGAAAGAATTCATGAATTTAAACATAGATTTATTTAGATTATGAAATTTGAATAAAACAAAGAAAAATAAGGAAAATTGAACATAGCCTTAGAAAACTAGGGGACCTCATTAAGTGCCCTGATATGTTTAATGGGAGTAACAGAATGAAGAAGAGAAAAAGAAGCAAAAAAATATTGAAAAATAATGGTAAAGTTTCTCTAACTTGATGAAAAAAACACTTAATCTATACATTCAAAAAGCTCAATAAACTCCAAGTAGGATAAACTGAATGAGTATATAGGCACAGTATAGTAAAAATGCTGAAAGACAGGGACAGGAAAAAATCTTTAAAGTAGCAATAGAAAAATTACTCATTGTGTACAATGGAAGCCCAATTAGATTAATAGCTGACTTTTCATTAGAAACACTTGTTCAGAAGGAGTGGGATGACCTATTCAATGTGCTAGGAAAAAAGCATGCAAGCCAAAATACTGTCAAGCAAGAAATGATATACATTAAAGTATCTTTCAATAATATAATTTATATTAATACATTCCCATATAAACAAAAAAATGAGCAAACTTTCTGCTAGCATACCTGACATAATAAAAGGAAGTTCTTCAAGGTGAAAGCAAGTGATGCCACTTACACAGTAATTAGAATTAATATACACACAAACGCAAAGAACACTGGTTAAGGTAATTATGTAATTATAAAAGAGAGGATGAAGCACATTTCTTGTCCCTTCTTCTTTTAACAACTTACAAAGAAATTGTATAAAACTGTACAGTTGGGCCTATAAATTATAGAAATGTAAAATATTTTCCAATAACAACACAAAGGAAGTGGATGGGAGCAAAGCTGTATTCAAGTAAGGAAATGACACTAGATACTAACTTGAATCTACAAAAGTAAATGAGGAGAACAGAAATGGTTCACTCTCTCCTCTCTCTGTCTAGATCTATATCTATTAATATATCTCTATCTCTATCTATATGTCTATATCTATCTGTATCTATTTATATGGCAATGTTTTGTCTGGGAGCAGAAGAGCAGAAGAAAAAATAAGATCTATTCCAAATCCAGGTTAAGTGGGATTAGGGATGTGTCAAATAACACACACACACACACACACACACACAGAGTCACCTCTTGAGAGGGCTACTGAGGTTGACATTTAGAGTAAGAAAGCATTGAAAATTTTAAAACAAGAATGTGAGCAGGATGTGAGCAGGATATGAGGATTTCTCCAATTAAAGACCTTGAACTTCAGAGATCATATGGACAATCTTGAGGGTACAGCTTCAGGGCAGGATGAGATTTAGTGTCAGAATAAGGGAGTTGAAAACCCATTTGAGGCAAAGGTTCTGAGTGACATGAGATGCCTTGAAAGAAGTAAAATTTTTCAATGATTATGAAAGAAAAGGATGTAGGTCATGATGAGAGTTTTCCTGGCAGTTTTTTAGGAAAAATGATAATTGGCCTCATTCTTGAGATAGCTTTTGGACAGATGGTAATAGTGAAGGAGGGATCTTAGGAAAAGGATAGCTTTTCTGACAAGGAATAGTCTTGTCAGAAGCAAATTAGTCTCTGCGGTGAAGGACTTTGTGGATTCCTACAGAGGGTAGTGTTAAAGCTAGACTACACAGAGTCATGTGTGGCAATTTTAATTTTGTCATTGTTCATTTTATAATAAGAATGTTATATATATTTTTCTGATTATTGCTTTTTTCTTTAGTTCCTTAATGGAAATTCTCCAAATTCAATCTTCATAGGTTAACCTCAATTTTAAATTATATTAATGTACACCTAGTTAATTCAATAGGTTAGGTAATAAATATTCACTCTTTATAATTTTGTTTTATGTTTATTGATTTCTTGACACTAGAGATAGCTCTGTATATTTATACTACCATGGCTGATGCTTTTGCTTTTGAGATGGATTCCTGAGAGTATGATTAGTGAACTTTCTGGGCCAAGGTTACATTCAAGTTTATGTTAAAACATAACAACAGACTGCACTCTAAGAAGTGGTAACATTATCATGTACAAAAGAAGTCTTTGTTAACTATGTATAATATCATATATTTTATTGTTTCCCTAATTTGATGAGTTAGAAGTGATGTTTAATAATTACTTCAATTTGATTTCTTTAAATCTTAGAAAGGTTGACATTCTTTGTATTTATTCATTTGCCATCTGGAATTTTCTTCTGTGAATTATCTTTCCAAATAATTAGCATTTACCATATTTCATTATAAATTTTGCTAACCACTTAAATGAACATTTATTGACTCTAGATAGATAACATACCACATGATAATTTTTTCCTATTACCATAGTAGTAACATTGTCTATAGCAGTGTTTTCCAATATAGCATCCATTTGCCAGATTTGGTATCTCAGTCACATTGTCAATTCAAGTGCTCAATATTTGGCTTTTGGCTATTATATTGGACTGTTCTGATATAAAATATTTCCATCATCTTAGAAAGTTCTACTGGAAAACATTTGACTATAGAATGTGAATTTTTTTTCTTTTTTGGTGGAGTCAAATATGACTATGCTTTTATATCCTTTGGTTTCCTGGTTTATTTATAAAAAATTCTCCTGTCTGAATAACATATGCATAATCTTCCAAATCCTTTGTTAAGTGTTATATTGCTTTACATTTTACATTGAAATTTTTATGTACTAAAATTGATGAAGTGTGAAGTAAGGGTCTAATCATATTTAAAAACATTTACTGCTATATACAATGAGGCCTTATATACTAATATATGTTTTTGAGTGTTCTATTATTTTCCATTGTTCTATTTGTCTCTTCCTGAGTCAACACTGAAATCTTGCTATTGGCACTGTAAAACAATATTTTTTTTAATATATGGCTTGGAATAGGCCTCATTATTATTTTCAATGAATGCATTTTAAAATTACTCTCAGATAATATTCTTTCATGTTGACATTAAAATCATTGTATTCCACCACCAACAAAAATTTTATTGGCATTCCATTTGGAGTTATATTATCTTAATGTGCTTAATATCGGAGAATTGATTTTTTTTATTATATTATGTCTTCCCTTCCTAGAACTTTGTTCTAATCTTGGTTTATATCTGAATTCTACTCTTCACTGATCTTATTTATTAATTATTATTTCTTTTTTAAATCTTTTCCTTCTTTTTCTTATCTACCTTTCTTTTCTTTTCACCTTGATGCACATTGTTACTGTTTTATAGGATGATTTCTTATTCTTTGTTGAGGATGCTAAATCTCTTTAGATCTTTTGTATTTTACTCTGCAATATATCATTTTGAGAGTTACGTCCTTGATCTGAATCTCTCAAATACTCCTCCCCTTCTCTAGTTCTAAAGTTGTTGTTGCTGTTGTTTTAAAGATCACATGATGATTTATTACTGCTCATTCTGGAATTAGGAGAGAGCTACCCATATAGTGTTTTCATGAGTAGGGCTAAGTCATTTGAGCAGCTTGATCCTGCTGTCTCTCAATATTTTTTACACTGATATTTTTAACTCTGCAGTGGGTGGAGAGCAGGAGGATGCTCACAATTTTCGATTTAATCACAATTCCCAAATCACAGTTGAATTTCAGCTGGGTACCCTTGCTTTACTAGGATTTTGTTTTTCTCCTACTCCTGTCACCTGGTTCAGCTTGTCATCAAACAGAGTGTATGGAAAACTTCTATTAATCTAATATGTGAAAGAACTGACCTCATATTTAATAAGAATTGTTACTTTCACACTCTACAGCTCTGCACACTCATACACTCACACCACACATATTCTCCGCTAGAGTCTATTTTTGTGCCCATTAACAGTGTTGATTGTTTTGCAAATATTTTTCTGAAATATATTATTAAAATGGGAATAACATTTTGCAAATATTAAAGTAATGAATCTCTATTTCCCCCCTAATATTACCTTCTAAATGCAACTTTCTCTGAAGCTGAGACATTGGAAGAAGAAATTATTTGAGATCCTAAGCAAAGCAATGAGCTTGGTACAGCTATATTAGGCCATACAATTCCTACCATAGTGTAGAGAAGATTCTTAGGAAGAAGAATGTGACTGAAACATATTGACCCACTTCTGTCCCAAAGGTCCATAGTCAAAGGGGGGAAAATGTCCTGCAAGATAAATAAGCTTTCAGAGCTCTGAATTCTGAATTTCCTCTTTAGTGGCAACAATTCTATAGCAGATGATATGAAAGGTAGTTATGAAGCAAGCCCGAGGAGGAGCCCCTTATGATAAAATTCCCACTTAAAAATCATTGTCTAAACATGAGATGGCCACATCCAAGTAAATTTGGGTGCTCAGAGATGTTAGGTAGGGAGATAAAGCTATGTAAACTACTCTAGGTTTTCCAGGAAGGATTTAGAGGCTTCCTGAAAAGCCAACCTTAAAAGGAGCCACCATAAAAATGGTGAAGAGCAGACTTAGCTGGGTACACTGCCCAGGTCATTGAGGATGCAGCATAGCTTCAGATGACTTGTCACAACAGACAGCATCAGTGTAGATCTGTGGCTGTCAAAGCTGAGAGAGACTAAATCATAAGTTATGCCACTGGTCCACTTAAGCTTTGGGAATATATAGGGTCCCAGGATCTAAAAGTGACAGAGTCCAGAGCTGTAGACCACATGGATCAGGAAGCCCACTACCATGTATGACACAGTCATGGAAAACCAGCATTATCCCAGAGAGAGAAAAGGTATTAAAAGATGCAGGTGAAATAGGAGAAAGTGATTGTTACTTAAAGGGACTCTTTAAATCATCAGATACAGTTATAAATTTGATAGAAATAAATTCACGTCTGTTTTTATTCCCCATTGGTGGGGGGCTTATGATAATAAATTATAAAAAAATAAAAAGGATGTTGTCTTTATTACTTCTGAGTATAGTGTGAATATATTTACAAACCTAATATATTGTCCTTGACACGTCAAAGATAATGTTAAGTGAAAAGCATAGAGATATTTTGGTGACTGGTACACTAAGAATCCAGACATTACCACTATATAATTCATCCTTGTAACCAAAAACCACTTGTACCTCAAAATCCATCAAAATTAAAAAAAAAAATACTTTAAGTGAAAAAGAAAATTCCAAGTCATGACAAGGGATATAATAAAATTTTAAAGACTAATGTGAATATAAATTACAGTAGCAATCTGGTTGGTTCCAAAGATTTTTGATTTATGCCTTTTGTCCTAGTTAAATTATTAGTAGCACAAATTTTAGTATTAAAATATCCCAGATTGGTTGGCTCTCTATAAATATTTTGTTATCGTACAAAGCAAAAAAAGTTATCTAAGACTACTAGGGTACTTACAAAGGACTCACTAGTCAAATTGCAGAAGTTTCTACAGGTCAACAATGGGACAATTTGAATATCAATAAGAGTAATAATGCAATTGAAATGCATCAATATTTTAAATCAGTGTGTCTTTTTATGGGATTATTTCTTCTCATAAATTAAGAAATTTAGAATATTATGATATTTATAATCCCTAATAAGATACAGGAACTAAGTTATAATCATCAAGGGCTTCTAACATCACAAATAAAAGATGACTAAATATTATGTGCCTCCTGATTTAAAAAAAAAAATAAGAAACAACCTATAAAGCATTCTTGTGAGAGAGAGAAAGAGAATATCAGGCCTCTAAATATACTTGCCAATTTAGGAATAATACAATGACAAAGGAACTTGTTTAACAATTCTACAATTGTAATCAGAAAAAATCCAGAACATAAGTAAATCTATACCCAGTTTATTCATTGAATAGACTGTGATTAATATAGAGAGAAAGTACTTTGATGATATTAGGAAATTATTCTTTTGTGTTTGGGGTTTATTAATAGTGCTTTGGATATATTTTTATGAATATTCAATTTTTAATATATATATACTAACATGTTCATGAATGAAATTGTATGGAACTGAAATGTGCTTCAAAATAATCCATGGAGGTGTTGGGAGAAGTATGTGGAGTGAAAATAAAACAAAATTGGCCAAGAATTGATAATTGTAGAAAAGAGTAAATTGTTGCATTTGCACTGCCTCTATTATTCTTTACTTTTAAAGTATCTTTAAGATTCTTTGTAATAAAAGTTTAAAAATCCACTTCTGTTTTCCTTCCAACCAGTTCTAGTATTTGGGATTTGCAGAGGTAATTATTTTGATTAAATAGAGGTAATGGTTGGCTAAGCGGAAATTCATTGCTTAAAGGCAGCAATTGATGTCAGAACTAATATCGTGTGTTTTGTCATTAATTCTAAGATGAGACCCTCATTGACTTTCTTTGATATATAAATTGCTGCAGAAGATTTTTATTATGCAGACTGCATTTCACAGAAGGAAAGGAGGCGGATCTTTGATTAGGCCCTGATTTTTCTTTGAGGATTTGTTTATGTAGTATTTATTTAAACATATACAAATATAACATAAATGAAACCAGGAGATTTCACATTTGTCATTTCAGCAGACAGAAAATGTTAAGAATAATGTAGGTGTGAATAAATCATTTGAGGTTTAAATAAAAATGAAATGAGTGTTCTAAGTCATACATTGATTCATTTTGGATGTTGAGTTATGCTATGTGCTTTACTGAGATATTTCAAAGAGAGGATATTCCTAGGATGGGGGCTCAGTTGATTTTTTGACTCATATTATTATAAGTATTACAATAATTTCTCAAATTTCCTATGACTTTGCATGTTCTGCTTCACCTATAAATATGACTGAATAAATATCAATTTCTTGGGGGACAGAATGGAATTCAGGTAGTAATATTCTCTAATATTAAATATTTTTTCACCTGAGAGTAGCAAATATGTGCAAATTCAAATGGTGATATCATTAGACAAGAATTTTTTTCAAAATAGCTTTCAACATAAACACAAGAGATACGTCTGACTAGAAAAATAAATAAAAAGAAGTTTAAAAATATATAAATAAGTAGATAATGAAAGGAAACAAGCTAGGCAATGAAGAAGAAGACAAGGAATCCAAAGAGCTAGGATGTCTTAATCTGTATTTAGGAAATGTTTCAAAGTGAAAATTTAAACATTTCTGCTCCTAGTAACAGTTATCTTAAAATAGTTTGGATAAAAATTATATTTAATTTTTTTTCTGTTCTGAAATAAAATAAAAGTTCAAGTATAAAAGGCAAGGCCCTATCTTTCCTTCTAACAAATATAAATCATATTTAAGCATGAACATTGCTTTAGTAGTGAGTACATGTTCAACAAATGAGTGAGCATTTTCTTATGTTCTTTATCAGAAAATATATTAATACAATATCTAGATTCATTTTCAAGTTTCAACATAAATATATATTAAAACTATTTATGCTGGTAAAAATACTTTGAGCACTTTCCTAAACATAGGTAAACCTTGGAGATAATGCAAATTTGCTCTCAGACCACAACAATAAAGCAAATATTGCAATAAAGCTACTCACACAAATATTTTTGTTTCCCAATGCATATAAAAGTTATATTTACACTATCTTATAGTCTATTAAGTGTGCAATAGTAGTATGTCTAAAATGAATTTACATACTTTAGTTTTAAAAGATCTTATTGTTTAAAAAATGCTAATAATCACTGGAGCCTTCAGCCAGTTGTAATCATTTTGCTGGTGAAGGGTCTTGCCTTGATGTTGACAGCTGGGGACCGCTCAGGGTGGCGGTTACTGAAGGTTGGGGTGGCTGTGGCAATTTCTTAAAATAAGACAATAGAGAAGTTTGCTGCCTTGATTGAGTCTTACTTTCACAATAGATTTCTCCATAGAATGCAATGACATTTGATAGCATTTTACCCACAGTAGAACATTTTTCAAAATTGGAGTCAATTTTCTCAAACCCTGACACTGCTTTATCAATTAAAGTTATATAATATTTTAAAATCCTTTGTTTTCACTTCAAGGGCTCTAGGATTTTTGGAATAGTAAATGAGCATTGGCTTCAATTTCAAGTCTCCAGGTACATTAGTCCCTTAACAAGAGAGTCAATCTGTCCTTTGAAGCTTTGAAGTCAGGCATTGACTTTTCCTCTCTAGCTATGAAAGTCCTAGATGGTATCTTCTTCGAATATAAGGCCATTTTTGTCTACATTGAAAATCTGCTGTTTGTCAGTAGCCACCTTCAATCAATGATCTTAGCTAGATCTGGGTGAGTTGCTACAACTTCTACATTAGCACTTGCTGCTTCACCTTGCACTATTAAGAGATGAAGTCAGCTTCTGTTCTTAAACCTCATGAATCAACTTCTGCTAGCTTCCAACTTTTCTTCTGCGGCTTCCTCTCCTGTCTCAGCCCTCATAGAATTGAAGAGAGGTTACAGCCTTGCTCTAGATTAGGTTTTGGCTTAAGGAAATATTGTGGCTGATTTGATATTCTATCCAGACTACTCAAACTACCTCCATATCAGCAATAAGGCTGTTTTACTTCTTTATGATTTGTGTATTCACTGGAGTAGCACTTTCAATTTCCTTCAAAACTTTTTCCTTTGCATTTACCACTTGGTTAACTGTTTGGCGTTAAGAGGCCTAGCTATGGACCTCTCTTGGCTTTTAACATGCCTTCCTCACTAAGCTTAATCATTTCTAGCTTTTAATTTAAATTGAGAGATTTATGACACTTCCCTTCACTTGAACACACTTGGAGGCCATTACAGGATTAATTGGCCTAATTCAGTATTAAAATAGAAATGTCTCAGGGAATAGGGGAGGCCTGAGGAGAGGGAGAGGGGCAGGGAACGGCCAGTCGGTGGAGCAGTCAGAACACATGTAACATTCATCAATTAAATTCAGCCTCTTACCTAGGGATGGCTCATGGCATCCCAAAACAATCATTATACAATCGTAACACATTGCATAGCAGCATCAAAGATCACTAATCACAGATCATCATAACAGGTACAAAAATTAAAAAGTTTGGAATGTTGCAAGAATTACAAAAATGTGACACAGAGACACAAAGTGAGCACATGCTATTGGAAAAATGGCACCAATAGACTTACTCTACATAGGGTTGCCACAAACCTTCAGTTCGTAACAATGCAATATCTGAGAAGTGCAGGAAGATGAGGTATGCTTGTATAGCCAGTGCTTTTTTCATTGAAACCTTCTTCATATGGATATGTAGTTTGTTTAAAACTTGTTCATTTCTTCACTTTATTACAGTGATGGAAGAATTAAAATTGTTCTGATAATAACTTTAATTGCAATTATCACAATGTCTATGATTGGGAGGTACCACTGTGATTAGCATTTTTAAAAAAAAAATTAATCTTTGAGTTAATTTATTTTCCCCCAAATGAGAGCATTTGCACTTCTATTATAGTATTTTAATGTTATTTAACATAAATTTATAATATTTTGAGTGTGAAGGTACATATATTTACACATATACATATGCACATATATATACAACTTACAACTTACTTTTATGCAGTATTTGTTCATAGCTCTAGCATGTTTTCTATTGGGATTTTATTCTAGTTTTATAAAGCTCAAATATACTTAGGATACACTTTGCAAATATTTCACTTTGTGTAGTTTGTCTTTTTACTCAGCTATGGTGATTTTTAACATAATTTATTTAAATTGTATATGATCAAATATGTCAATATTTTCTCTTTTAGCACTTGGGAGTTTGTGTAATACTAGCACATATCCTCCACTCACCTGTGAATGACTCACACATGGTTTCTTCTATCACTTGTCTCACTTTATTTTTACATTAAAATCTTTGTCTACTTTAAATATATATCCTGATGTAGGATATGAGGACCAGATCCAATTTTAACATTCTCCATATGACTCTTTAGTCATTCCAGAGCCACTTATGTAAAACACCATCCTATCTGTGCTAATTTGAGATTTTAGCTTTATCATACATGAAATTGCCACAGTCAATTTATTTTTTGCATTTTAAGGAAATATTTCCTAGGTAGACTATGCTGTGCAAATGACTATAAAAATTTCAAAAAGTTTGCCTGTTCTAGTACAATTAGACTTGGTTTTTCTAGGAAGGCAATACTTAGTATAGCAACCAAAAGCAAGTGAGAAAAAGCATGTATTTGTTTTTCCACTGATCTTCCCAGTGAATCTTCCAACATTCAAAATAGCACTGGTTTGTTCTGTGCTTTCAAAAATCCTGCTTAGCAGTTCAGTAATAAAAAGAATTTGTCTTTGATTCCTCAGATTAAACCCTTAATCTGTCATCCACTACTGTCACAAGGTAATCAGATAGCATTCTAGGCCATGGCACAATTTACAAACTAATAATTACAGATTATGTCTTCCAACTACCATATTTTTATTCTTAATAAATGGGCTACATCACTTGTGATAAGAAACACTTCTTCATAGCCTAAGGGCAAGCCTAAGTGCAAGCAACCCGGTGTTCTCCTTGGGTTTGTCACCAAGCCTACATGGTAACCTTAGTCATTACAACATTATTGGCTCAAAGACAAGGAGAATATCCCCAAAGTTAGGCAAATTGGGCAAACTTTTTCCTAGAGATATTAGCCTAAGTCATCCTTCTGTGCATTCATTTTTCCTGTCTGACACCTGATGTTTTTCACAGGGTGAGAGCGAAGTGAACAACTTCACAAATAGCTGAGAGCCTGCACCAATCTTTTTCCTACCAGCAATACAGGGAAATATCAATAGCCAAATCCAAAAGACAGCACATCGGTGTCTATTTGAATAACGTTTATCACATTTTTTTCACCTGTGATGAACGCTTTGTTTTTACAAATAGAGACATAAATAGATCTATGGGTAAGATTAGGAATAAAATGAACAGGAAGTTTATTGACTCCTTTCCTGCAGAGTCCTCTTGATATTTGCTTTTTAAAATATTTCTTTTTCTTACTTCTGGAATTTAGTCAATGTCTCTATAATACTGAGAGAACTCGGTCCCCACTGGCAGAACGCATAGACAGCTCGAGGATGGCAGTCATAGAATGACCAGGGCACAGTTAATGATTCCAGGAGACTCATAGCAACACAAAAGAGGGAGAAGCTATCTGTGCACGTGGCCTGTGTATTCAAAGGTAATGTGGGAACACACTAGGGACATATCCAGCTATCAGGATGGTTGATGTCACAGAAGTCTAGCAGGAAGCTGTGAATAGAGTGGGCAGAATATCTACTACAGAGGTGTCAGACATCCGGCAATAGGAAGAATGGAGGGAAATATATTATCAACATTATATAAGTGCTTGATGCTTAAAAATTAAGCATTCACCACTCAGCCAGCAAGATTATAAACACTCTTTGTTCAAAACATTGCTATATTTTAAACTAAACGTCAGGCATGCATGGAACTATTAATAGCAGGAAAATGCTTTTCTTAGTAATACAGCTAATACTCTAAGAAGTTTCAAGATCGTTTTTAAAATCCTTGTTCAGAATATGAGACTATGTGTACATAAAGGTATAATTAAAATAATTAATTGTTCTTTCTTTACTTAATCCAAAGCTAAACTATTACAGCTTCTAAGTCAATATAGTATTTGAAATTAAAGTATTAAAAATTAATTTTCCATAATTACTCTTCATTGAAATGAATTATTTAAAACTAATATATAATGATTCTGATACTAATTTTCCTTTTTGCTTTTTGGTAAATCCTTTAATCCCTTTAAATAGACTGAGAATTCCACATAGGAAATATCTTTTCTTGGGAAGGGAAAAGGCTGCTTCAATATAGAAGTTTAGTAGAGGAGGTCTTATAGTTAAGTAGAAATGTTATAGATGGAGTATCAGTTATTTATATGTGTGTTTAATAGGTCCTTTCTTGCTCAAAAAATTCTAAAAGGTTCTATAAGCCTTCAGTCTTTTTCTCTGGAAAAAAAAATTGAGGTATTGATTTTTAAAAAGTTAACATTAGTTAACATTGATTCTTCTCAATTTCTTTTCTTTTTCAGAATAAATAAGCAGTTCTTTAATAGCTATTTAAATATATTCCAGAAGAGTGTTTGCAATTCACTTAAAAGTGCAGTGTGTTATACCAGTAAATGTTACTTGACCTGTTGTAAATAATGCTGATTAAGAATTAGTCTTGAAATAGTTTTTGAATTTCTATTTCTAATTCAGTACATTAAAAAACACAATTATGAATGGTATAAAGACGTAAGAATCATATTGCAATAAAATCAATCTCAAAAATAGAGAATACAGACCTTTCCCAGATATTTAAGAACTCAGTTTTCCTCAACTTAAACATGATGCCACACATAAAATAGTAAAGATGCCTTTCAATGTGATGTAACTTTATAAAACCCCAGCATGTGAGTATTAGATGACTTATGTATTCAAATCAATAAAATTTAGAAAACACATTGAAATCTGAAGCAGAAATATATAACTGAGCTCTAATCATCGCCAGAGTCTGAATCATATTTCTTTCCTCAGATAGTTTTCTTTTCCAGCTTTGTAAAGTTTATTCCAAATTTCTTTTGGCTCTGAAATGGTGGCTCCATTAAATTTCCGCTGTAGTTAAGAATATCCGAACAACCGAGCCTCCATTCCAAAGTTTCTGTGGGAAAGTCATCTGTATTTCTTAAGTCAGTAAATCCAACAACATAATCTTGTGTTTTCCCATCTTTTACCAGTGCTAGTGTGGGAATGACTTTGATACACAGTCTCTCACAAAGGAAAGGTGCTTTTCCCACATTCAGCTTCAAAAACTTGGTCTCAAGGTGTTTCTTGGACAATATCATCAAATGTCTGTCTAGTATTTTATACCTGAATGTGGAATATCTGTAGAAATGGCAAACCACTTTTTTGCTCTCCTTGACTTCTTGAAAAAAGTCTCTCTCACTAGGGATCTCTCTGTATTCCCCATGTCCTTTAGAAAGCCATTCTTGTTTCTGCTGTTGAGCCTTCCTTAGTGCCTCAAGTCTCTTTTCTTTGAGGCGTTCCAATTCATCCTCATCCATCTGATCCAGGTTCTGAATTTCAGAATCCAAATGTTCTTCCACTAATTTGGTAGTCTGAAGCAACTGATTCTCCAGGACTTTTGAAAACATGTCTACAGATGTATCGGCTTCCATTCTTCTAAATGGTACAGTTCAGCCTTGGTGCTGAGCTCTCGGTGATGTCTCAACAGTGAGGGAACAGCAGCTCCAGAACGGTCCACTCTGGCTTCAACCTTGCAATAGCGGCTGGCGGCTGCAAACCGGCCGTCACTTCCTCTCAGTTTCTATCAGCATGTGCATGACAGGGCAATCTGACTGATTTTCTTGGTGTTGAGAATGGTTAGCCAGAGTTCAGAGAAAAAATGCAAAAAAAAAAAAAAAAATCTTTATCCTCCAATTTCAAAGAATGGCCTATGATAGGCCATACTTTTGTGAATATATTTTAGAATAATTCTTCCTTCATGGGTACAATCAACACATATAATTGATGCTCTCATTAATTTACCTCATTAACTATTCACAGTAGTCTTTACAGAATCACACAATTTAAGATTATCATTAATAAGAACAGACTTATTATCAACAGAACTATTGTTGATAAGTTTCCTAGCACTGAAGACACACACTAATGGTTTTAAGTCTATAGCTGAATATGTCCGGATTTTCTTTTTAAAAATGCCTGCACAGGAAGAAGATGAGGTGAATATCCAATATTTGAATATTTTTATTACTCAATTCTCCACCCTTGAGTTTGAAGACAACGACAGTCATTAATTGGTAGTTCATACCTATGAAGTATTTTACATACATCTTAACTGTTACTAAAGGCAAACATTGCATGAGAATACCTCTATGATTGTTCTAAAGATATCCAATTCATTTACACTTAAATAAAACAAGTTCTATGATCAAAATTGAGATAATATCTCCAGGCAAATTTTCTAAAAAGTTCAAATTTTTTCTAATCATTTTGTTAGTATGGCATTAAGGTCTGAGAAAATCATATGACTTTTATAATTTTGTAAAGAATAAGGATATAGAATGTATTCATGCCAAAGCCATGAATAATAAACTTACAGACACTTGAAATACATTTAATATTGCTTAATTAACTACAGGTCTAATTCATCACCTTAGTGACTTACAGAAATTTAGCAGTCTTAACACTATATACTAGATATAAATTGAAACCATCTACTTACCTTAAAAACAACAAAATTTACAAATATATTAAATAAAAAAAATTCTATTTTATTGTAAAACTAAAAGATCAAGTAAATATGTGTGCACTTAAATCATGATTGATTTTATGTCCCAGATACAGAAAAGCTCCAGAACATGAATATAAGATCAGAAATTGTTACTCATACAATAACCAGGATGTACTTAAAAATGAGAATAAGGAAATATTTTCATAATCAATACATCTTTAGCTATGTTTTGTAAGTGATTTTTTTTCTTTTTCTACTGGATTGAGATTTTTTTCTAAAATAGAATTACAAAATCTAAGTATAATTTAAGCAAAATAATCTGTAATTCTGAACACTCAAATATGCTCTCTACCCCTACACAGAGAAAAATAATGGGCTTTCTAATGTATCAGAAAAAGAAAGTTAAAAATCATATACTGATTTTTATTTCTCAAATAAGGTTACTTTGAAACTTAAACCCACAGATTTGTTCCTTAAGTAACAGATTCATCCCTAAAGTAGAAAATGGAAATTGACCAGATGAAAAGTGAGAGGAAATTTGCCTTTAGTAAATAAAATTTATTTCTTTTTCTCTATGAATACCAAACTATCTTTTTACTTATTCTAGACTGTGGTATCAAACATTTACTACCTCTCCATTGTAGTGATAAGATGATATTTGTATCACAAGTGGGAAAATTGCCATTCTGACATATCAGCTTGCCTCAAATTCGTTGCACTAGTGAATTTCCGCCTGTCTAGAAACTGATAATTTCTAGCTGAACAAATACAACTGAATTTCTGAAATTCTACAGCCAACAACTAGATATTAAGATATTAATTTGAGTGTAATATGGTAAAAGTTATAATTGCATCATGTCAATAAATATAATAAAACAAATTGATGAGATACAATAGTAATTTTATATTTATGAAATGAAGAAAAACATTCAAAATAACTTTAAAAAAATAGGTAGAGGAAAAAATGAAACTTTAAGGGTGTAATTTGGTATGAAATACATCATACTAAAATATTTATTTACCTCTTTATAGTTCTCCAGAAAAATTTATATTTCTCAAAATCTAGTACACTATAATACACTATAAAAAGTGGTACTATTGTGGATGTCTGCTATTTCAGATAATGGAATTTTGACTCAATTTTATTAACAGGTATAAAGGTGATATTTAAAAAGCCATAAACAATGTTTAAAAGAAGATAAAAACAGAACTGTGTTTTTCCTCTTAAAGGTGCTCATTTCTTTTCATTAACTCAAAGTGGATTACAATTATCTATTGGTGCATGTGCAAAGGAAAACACTTAACCATTCATTCATTTCTTAGTTGACTATTAATGTAACTTCTCTGATAGCTAAATTATCATTCATAACTTTAAAAATGCTAGTAGCTAAAGAGTACATTGTTACCTGAAATTCTTCGTAGAATCAGGGAGTTATAATGAATAAAGAAAAAAAAATAAATGGGACCGGCTCAATGTTTCTACCAAATATTATTTTGACTTGTCTGCAAGACCTACATAGGTAATTTTTAGGTACTTTAAATATTTCAGATGAATAAGGTAATAAAAAAATGTCAAAATAAGTACTATCTGAATTTGCAGTTACATCTCTGATCATATCAGCAAACAGTACATACAGAACCTGCCCAAGAATAGCCTGTCTAGTCAGGTTTTCATTTCTGTAAGTGAAGGATATTCACGCTTCTTGAATTGTTTAAATGTTTCCAGCTGTGGTATGTGAAATAGAGTTTATGTGTTTTATGATTCCCCCAGTGAGAGTCTAGACATCTTTCTCTGCTTTGTTGCCTATAGGACTTTGCATTGATTAAAGCTATACCTACAAGGTACTTAACTAAGACAGATGTCCAGGTGCTAGGTTAAATATCAGTGTTGGCCAAGATTTGTGAAATGTTTATTTTTACTTATGATTTAGTAGTGAGATTTTCTAAGTAGAATTGCATCTTCTCTTTTTCCTTCTTTTATTTTATTTTGCAGGGTGGTGATTAAATTTTGTCTGTTTTTGTTTCTTACTCCATATTTATTTGAATCTACTATTTATAATTTGTACATAGTAAGTCTAGTGGTAAACTCCGAATTTTGCCACTTGATGCACATGATAATCCATTTTACTAATTCATCTCACTTGCATTAAGTAATTCTAGGAAATAGGCTAGCTTATTTGGAGAAAAATCTTAAGGGAAATCTTCCAGTTTTGAAAAAACACTATTTGTCCTTTTTATCTTTATCCCTGTGTTCCTCATACATAGGTCATTATGGGCAAATTCTTTCACTGCAGGTTATAAAAGTTTAATGATTTATCACTTTTTAAAAATTGATGATTTATTCCCTGAGGTAGGTCATCAACTAAGTGCTTGACCTTAGAAAAAGAAAGAAAATATTCAGAAATATCTTTCCAATTTTTATACAATAAATTTTAAACAATACTGAGAGAAAGCATTTTTGAGTCAGATGAAATTGACCTAGCTCTAGAGATGCCACTTATTAAAGTTATGGTTTTGGTCAAATCATAGAACTAAACTATTTTCTCCACCTTAAAGTAAAAATAATATAGGGCCTCATTTAATTCTTACTATGAGAATTTAACATGATTTTATATATGTGTGCACAAGTACGTGTGTGTGTATATTACTTATCAACATATCTAATACATGAGTTATTAATAAACATTATGATAATTGATATTATTATTGCTATCATTACTAACAATAATAGTAGCTTCTCAATATCTTACATTTATCCTAAAAATTAATGTGTAAAGATAAAAAACTGAATAAAAATACTGGTCTACAGATCCCATTAATTATAAATCTCTTTTATAGAGTATTTTCTTACAGTTGCAGTATTTTTTTCTGGTTATGAGTCACTCTCCATTAGAAAGGTTAGAGCTATAAGAGGTGGCTTAATTCTCTCAGGCCATAAAGATAACATTCTACCCTTATGTAGTTATTCTCAATGATGTCCTATTAACTCAAATATTTCAAAGCAACTTGTAAACATATTTATATATGTTCCAGTATATCACATACTGGATGTGAATAATGTTATAATTTTTTTCATTCAGTATTAGTATTTTTAGAAACAAAGTAAACCTTTAATAGCGCCAATAAACTTATGAGTACAAAAGAGCACACACACTGCTTAGAGACCTCTAAAGTACTTAAACATAATGAGGAAATTTGGTGACGGTGGAGAAATTCACTCATTTATCAATTACTTCACTGGCCAGTCTAATCATTTGGATGTACTCGTTTAAAGCATAATGAAAAGAATTTATAACATCAAATCCAGTGGCAAGGTGATTTCATTCTATACCAAGCAGTCTATCATAACAAATCTGTTATTCTGTTGCTATGGAAAGTATTATTTCAAATTGCTCTTAATTGCATATTGTAACTATTATTTTGCATTATTATCCTACTAATAGATGAAGAAATAAAAGAAGGTGATATTAACCACCCATCAATGTAGGTGGTTAATAAATGTTGCAGTATATTTTATTGTGATTAAATATAATTTGGCCCATGGCTCTGTATATTGATATTTTAAAATCACAAATGACAGAAAATATCATATGTGTTATGCACTGTCAGTGTGATAATACGAAGTAATACCCTAATATTATACTAGTCCCATACAAGTGATTCCTGTCAAGTCCACACCTATTTAGCCTGCTCTGTCCTGATCATCTTGTAGATTTCCCTGCTTCCATGCTTGCTATCCTACACCTATCTCTTAGCAGCTAGTTATATCTTCAAAATGTAAGCAACATCATGTCATTCAGCTCTCAAAACCATCCAGTGGCTTCTGGTCACATTCTAAAATCTAAAGCAAGTCCTTAATGTTGTTTTCAAGACTTTACATGACTGAGATCTCCTCCTGGCACGTCTTTAACTACATTTTCTGCTACTGTTCTTGAACATTCTCAATCTTCTCGCTGTTGCTGATCCCAAATGTATGATGGTTCAATAGCTCAGTTCCTCGAGGTCTCTGTTCATATATCACTATATCTGAGAAGCCTTTCTTCATCACTTAACATAAATAATAATATACCTTGCACAGTTTATCGCTCTTATCTCCTCTATTTTTAACCATAACACATTATCTGACATTCATCATAGCCCTTCATTCATTTTGCCTGTCTCAACCTATTTGAGGGGTGAACAGGGCTTTCTATGAACAGAATTTTATATAGACTATCAACGATTATTTGACAAATGGATGAATGTGGCTTGGATATCATTTATCAATTTATTTTTAAAGAATAACTCATAGCACTGTATTTTCTGCTTACATATATATATAATGTTATACAAATTACTTATTGACTATTTTTATTTTTTGCTTAAAAATGTCTAAGGTGCAAAGTATAATGTATAAAACAATATTAAAAAGTTAACAATGCCTCAAGTCCCTGTGGACATTGAAATGTCTTATCAATTTGAAGGGAAATTTAAATTAATCTATCATTGTGGGGTTTTTTTTAAAATGCAGGTCAAAAATAAAAAATTCTCCTTAACATTTTCAATTTAAGCAAAAATACGTTTAACATTTTATAACTGTTAAGTTATATCTGTAAAGCATACAAGAAGAAACAGAATTTATTATTTATCTGTATTAAACACTAATCAAATACTAATGCTATTAAATTTTCTAAGAATAAGAGAATTTCAGCTATTGAACCTCAGTGATAAAAAGCTTATGGTGCTGCATGGAGAATATGGCACTTTTACTATATTGTGTTACAGTCAAAGTAGACGAGGCTAAATTTAGTGTTAAAAGATATCTCAGTGAGGGAATTTCCTTTAATATAACTTTGCATGATGTTCAATTATTTTATTTATTTGACAAATATTTATTTTGAACAAACACTGTTGTAAGTATTGAAGCTGTAACTGGAGTGAAAATTGTCAGTGACTCAGATCTAGATCTGAGAGATATAGAACAAGCAATTCTATATGTTAAATGTCATGAAAAATTATTTATATGAAAAAATTTTTAAATATTATGTAAGAAATTAATACAGAGGGATAAAAATTTTGTGTACAGAATATGTTTTAGATTTAGTTGTTTTGATAAGGGAAGGAGCAGGAGGAGTTTAGGCCAGAGGTCTTGTTTTGAGTGAAACAGGACCCTCTTAGAGGTTTTTGAGCCACGAGAAAAAAAGAAATCACTGGAAAAAAAATCACAATAGCTACTGAGTATAGTATAATCTGTGGGAGTTTGTAGATTATTTTAAAAGGCATAGAAACAATTCAGGAGTGTGATTATGGCATTCTGAACTAGAGATGTATTGATGGAGTTGTTGAGACGTTGAATATTTCTGAATATTTCCTATGTTTGCTGATTATTTGGATGTGAGATGTGACAGAAAGACAAATGTCAGACATGGCACCATGTTTTTTGGCCTGAGAAACAGAAACAATAGAGTTCAAAAGTATTGAGATTGGGTAGAAGAGGTTGACGGGTGATGAGATAGTTCCTTTGATGAGTTATTGGAACTAGGTGACAATCAGGAGTTATTCAATTAAACACTAATTAGATGTTGTGATAAAAGTAGTGGTAAGTCCATAATCAGTTGACTTTAAAGAAGTAAGATTACCCAAGATAAACTGGGTAAGTCTGACTCAGTCAATTGAGAAGACTTAAAATGCAGAGCTAAGACTTCCCTGATTTTGAAGAAATTCTACCTGTGGATAGCAGCTTCAGCCCATGCCCTGGAATTCCAACCTGCTCTTGCAGCTTTCTCTATAATCTGGAAATTATATAGGCAGACCCTAAAATTGTGTAAGCCAATTCCTTTCAGTATATCTGTTAACATATATGTTTTTATTTCTTCTTTCCTGGTTGAATCCTGATTGATAAAACTGGGTAGTAGTTTTTATTTTTTCTTGAGATTTCTATGAATTTCACAAAGGGAAATGTCAGCCAAGTATCTGAAAATGGAATCTGAATGCCATGGGAGTTATGTATGCTGGAGAATTTCATGTCAGAGTCATTGGTCTATAAATCACTGTGGTAGGCAAAAAAAAAAAAAAAAAAAAGATCTCCCAAAGGATACACACCTCAATTCCCTGTGAATGTTACCTTATTTGGAAAAAAGAATTTTTGCAAATGTCATTAAGTTAAGGATATTGAGATAAACACGTGATCATCATGGATTTTTGCTGTGGTCTGAATTCTTGTGTTCCCCCCAAATGTATATGATAAAACCTAACCTCCAAGGTGATTATCCCAAAGGGAACATTAAGAAGTAAGGCCTTTGGAGAATGACTAGAACATATAGCAGAGACCTTGAGTGGGATTAGTGCCCTTGTAAAAGAAGCTGGAGGGAACCGGTTTGTCCCTTCCACCATGTGAAGACACAGTAAAAGTTGGTGGTCTGAGATACAGAAGAGGACCTTCACTTAAACCTGACTATGCTGCCACCCTGATCTTGGACTTCCTAGGTTCCAGAACAGGGAAAATTAAATTTGTGTTATTGATGACCTGCCCAGTTTATGGCACTTTGCTGTAGCAGCTTAACTGGACTAATATAATTATTGAAGTGGTCCCCAAATACAATAACAATTGTCCTTATAAAAACACACAAAGGAGAACAGACAAAGAAAGAAAGAAGAGACATGACCAAAGATCTGGGGGTTAGAGTCATGCAGCCAGGAGGACACAGGTCAAGGAATGGAGCCAGTTGCCAGAAGCTAGAAGAAGCAAGAAATGGATTCTCCTTTAAAGTCTGCAGATGGATTGCAGACCTCCCCAATCCATGCATTTCAGATATTTGGGCTTCAGAACTGTGAGAGAGTACATTTCTATTGTGTTATGCCACCCATTTTGTGAAAAACTATTAAACTATCCCAGGAAATTAATACAATCATATTTAAAGCCTTGAGACTGAAGAAGATAAATTAGGAGTAAGTAGAGACAGAGACAAGAGTTATATGGAGTTGTGCCTAGTGCACTCAAAAATCAAGAAGTTGTGAAATGAAGCAGATCAAGATGTTTGAGAAGGAGCACCCAAAACTGTATGAGAATGAAAAGAGTGTGCTATTTCAACATCCAAGAAAAATAATTGTCCTAAGGTAAATGTGGTCAACACCAATAAGCTCATATAGGTTGAGAGAGATAAATATTGTGAATTGACATTCATATTTGGTGAGTTGGAGTCATTAATAAACTTTATAAAGTTTTAATATTTTGTGGCAATTAAGGGTAATGCTGGTACTCAACAGAGAATGGTAGAAGTGAAAGAAAGTACATTGAGTAAAGATATCTCTTTTGTGGCATTTTTTCTTTAAAGGGAAGCAGAGAAAGAAAGTGGTAGCTAAGTGGATAGTGATGGTCAAGGATGTGTGTATGTGTGTATGTGTGTGGTGTATATGTGTATGTGTGTGTGTATGGGAGACAATGCATTGTATTGGCTCAGGGGTGAACTGCCACCCTTACAGAGAAAGTTATAAAATTATAAGCAAAAAAAAACAAAAACAATGAAAACTTACCCTGAATGTGTTATAAGAATTGATTCATTGAAATTCTAGGGAAAGAAGGAGACCCTATTTGAATGAGATTACTTGGAAGAGGACATTAAAAGCAGGGACTTCTGGGACTTCTCTGACTCATTGTATTGTAAAACAGTTCCTCTTTCTGAGAAGAGTAAATGAATTTGCTACTTTAATTTTGTAATTGGACAATATAAGAGTTATTTGACTCAATTTTATTTTTCGAGTGCCCAGTTTGGTTTTAAAAAAATGATCTGTGGTTTATAGATTAGTTAGGGATTATTGACAAATAAGTGAGGTTGTAACAGTGGTGACTAGTATTGTCTGATTTATTTCTAAAAAGAAAGATTGCTTAATTTGGGTTTTTCTTGTTGTTGATCCAGCTAGACATTTTCTTTTTCTGTCTCATCTTATTTGCCAATTGATTCCGGCACATTTCCTAGACAGCTGAATCTGTTTTTTGAAGTAGGCTTAATGTTTATTATATAAAGGGTAATGAGGTGAACTTGAGGACACCAAGAGAGGCTAGTAACAAACCTTTTCTACTAAAAGTCTTTATTTCAAATAATCTTAAACATCTTTTATGTTTTACCCTCATTGGTTTTTGTGCTCTGTGAGGGTGGTTTTAAGATATTTTTGTCTTTTCTCCTCTTTCCACTTCTTCCCTCTCTTCCTTCCTTCCTTCCTTCCCTCTGTCATCTCTCTCATTTCTTCCCTCTTTCCATTTCTTTCTCTTTTTCTTTATTCCTTTTTCTCAGCAGTTTTAAGGGCAAATGGAGAATATGGAAAAATATTTTTCCTTACAACCAGATTATTTGGGAAAAACTGGGAATTTTTCAGAAAAGAAGATATGTTGATTTCTTATTACATATCTGTTTTGGAAGTGGCAATTATTGACAATGACAATATCTAGTTATACATTTTATTGCCATATTAGACACTGAGAGGAAGTTTTTTTTTGGCTTTTTTTTTTTTTACTGTCAAAATATTAAAACAGAGAAGTCATATCTGTTTCAGGCAAAAAAATCATAAAATTCTCCTAAATATAGCATATACCTCTTTCCTTTTCTTGTTTCCACATGCATCCGCTCTTCCTGGCAATGGTGTGATCAGAGCCTCTCAGTTCTAAGCTTAGAACCACTGGTGACAGTTTATCAATCCTGTCTCTTTGTAGAAGAAGAAAACCCTGACAGATGGCCTATATAGATCATTCAACTATTTTCCAGAATAGATATAATGCACTGCAGTGGTCTTACCCAGGGCCCAAAAGCTAAATAACAATCTTGTGGGCAGCAACAGCTTCTTAACTCATAGATGTTTTAACTGTGTTCATGAGAGAAAAGGTAAGATTCTGAGGTTGGAAATAAAAACACAGAACAAGAATCATAGATGGGTTTAAGAGGAATTTCTATTTTCATGTTAAGAAATCAGGCACATTGATGATGGGCACTGAGGGAAGAAGAAATGGGGAGCTTTCTTTGTGCTTGGAAATACACTGTTTTTTTCACCATGAGGCACAAGAAAAGCAGAAGATAAGGAAACATGCCAGCAAGAAACCCCCATGTCTTACCTTTTATCATTTTGTCTAAGTGGTAATTTTACTTTAATGATGTGGATCTTTCCTATGTTTATTTTCTTGTTTAAGTTTCCAATGGTGTGAACATACTGAACCTATTCCTTGACAAAATCATAGCAGAAAACAGCAGGACATAAAGAAGGGATTTTTGTAGAGAAAACACTGTATTTATATCCAGCAAGTAAATATAGCTTTTATTTTTATTTATTTTAAAGGAAAGTCATTGCATTTGATGTTTTATTAGTTTATCATGGATGGTATATTGTTAGAACTTAGAGCACAAGGCAGACCACATGATAGAATGCAGTAGCCATTCTAGATTATTTCAAACTTAATGTTTTAGCACAATCACCCACCTCTCATTTGATCACAACTTTTAAAAATCATTTGGTAAACTGATGAAAGAGAATTTGTCCATAGGTTTGGATCAACCAAGTAGATTTTCTTTTTAAATAATTTGAACTAAAAGTTAGAGATCATTATATCTGGTGTTTCTCAACCCATGGTCCATAGATCATGGGCATCAAAATCACTTGGAGGGCTTGATAGGAGTGCATGTTCCTATACTCCAACTCAGATGCATTTAATCAAAATCTTTTGGAGTGTAGGATAAAATTTTGCATTGTAACAACTCTCCATATTATACTAGGCACCCCAATATGTGAGAACCTTGGCTATAGGAATTTAGCCTACAATAGATTAAGGGAAAATGATGTTCTAGGATTCAAGGAACTGAACGTAGACCAGAAAGCAAATCTACACAGAGAGAAATGGAGCAGGTACAGATAAACATAAGAAAGCTGGAGGAATAGGAAGCCATTACTCCAGTAAAACAAGAAAACAAAATGAAACAAAACAAAACCACATGGAAATACTTTTCTTTTGTGAAAATTTCCAGCTTAATTTCTACTGCAGCCTAATTATACCTCCCTTCTTTGTTGAATCATAATAATAGGTAAGATTTATTTCTAAGGGCCAATTGTTATTCAAATTCTTCACATTCATAACCTATTGAATTTCTACAACAACTTGTTGAAGGAGGCTATTTTGTAAATGAGACATAGATTAAACAGTTTGTGTGTGATTACATAGCTAGGCACTTGCATACCTGGACTGAATTCTAGCTGGGACTGGAATTCCAGTGTTTTTTATGGCTATACTATATACCTGAAAAATCAATATTTATAAGATAAATTTGTCTTGTTTACAAACATTCTCCTTTTAATTTTTATTTCCTTAAGATCTTGGAAAAGTTTCCTGTTTTTTCTTATACTTCTTTTAGGTGCTGTGTATATCAAGAGATGAATCAAGATGTCTTCAGAAAGCCACATAACCCTTTTATTTCCACTTGAAGGCTTTTCCTGCTCAGAATAAAAGGAAATATTTCAAGGAGAGTGTCAGCCCTGACCCAACCGTCATTACAGTATATGCTTCAAAAACACCTCAGTGACCTATAATTTATCTTTAGTTTTCCTGTCTACCTCTCCTGAAATCTGTAACACACATGCACATAAACACATGCTACTAAACAGATTAACAGTTCCCGATTTCCTTATATTTTCATGGTCCTCTAAACTGTTCTGTTGATTAATTAGGACAAAGACCATCCTCAGAAGTGATGCAACTGTCTTCAGTCACCTCACCTACATCATGGAGTTGGCACATGAATCTCACTGAGATTCACATGATTCTTCCATTCAAATAGTGTTTAAACCACAGAAAGTTTAGGATTATTTTTAGTTCTAGCCAGATCCATTTTCTATTATTTAGAACTGTTTCATAGATATAAGCAAGAAGACAAGCAAAACGTCAGATATTTTCATATTACCTAGGTGTTTGTTTATAGGCTGTATTTTGTGTAAACAAACTTACAGTAAAGGAACTGTGTGAATGATGTTCTCTGTTGTTTCTTCTCAGCACCTTTTCTTAAAAATTCAAATTTCCCTTTTGGAAGAGAGATTTAATTCAACCATAAATGTATTGTATACTTTGAAATGACTAAAAGGGTAGAACTGGAACGTTGCTAACACAAAAAAATGACAAATGCTTGAGGTGATAGATACCACAATTACCTTGACTGGTCTTTACAACCAGTCTGTATGGTTGTATGCCTGTATCAAAATGTCACATATACCCCATAAATATATATACCTATTAAGTACCCATAATATACATTTTAAAATGTTTTTTAAAAATTAAAAAACACAATTAAAAGTTATATTTTTTAATTAGTTGTTTATAACATTTTGATACTGTGATGGGGGAAGTCTTACTTTAATTAACTGCCTAGATATATCTGTAAATAAAATCAGTCTGGCATATGATTAACAATGCTCTGCTGTGTACATGTGTTATACAATTTTCTATATTTCTTTTTGTTTGAAATAATTTATAAATAAAAATAAAACTTAAAACTTTGAAAATGTAGACAATGAAAATATAAATGAAAGCAGAATTTCATTTTAAGGAAAGCTGGGTAGAGAGGTACAAATTTTATAAAATATTTTTAGAAATAGAAAGAAAGCAGGGTAGCAATAGTTTTTTTAATGGATGACCAAAAAATAAATATCGGCTATACATAGTCTAAATCACTTCAGAATATTGCTAAATATAAGTATAAAAAATACTGAGAAACAAATCCATTTAATTCACACTGAATTTTATAACATAAAAGTAAATCAGACATAAAAGAAAATAAATGAACAAAATACAAAAACTTTCCAGAAAGAAAATCAGAGGGTTAAAACAAGCCATCACCAGAACACTTCTGGTTAAAAGAGTTATTGAGTAGGTGCATATATCTTCTTCTATGTTGACCACATACATTTAAATTTATAAATAGATCCTTTTCTGTAATCCATTCAGAAATACATTTCTTGCTGTTTTTACCTCCCATAGATACTACTTTATACTGAAAGTGGTCCTTAGGAGACTATGAATAATTGAAAAGAAAAGATAAGGCATGCAATAAAAAAGAAAAGCAGGCCAGCGTTCAGAAATATTTTTTTACAATGCAGAATAAGAAACACTTGAATGCATTTGTGATATTCCATTTGTACTAATATCTTAGAGCAAGAGTTTTCCATTTTTTATAGCCTTGAAACCATCTTTTCAAACAGAGTCTTACTTAGAAGCATAAACAAAAATATAAAAGCAGGACAACGCTGTTAGAAAGATGCTTTATGGGACTGTAGTATAGAAGATTCTGCCAATTTACATCACATACACACACCCAAAAATCACTGATAGTACCAAGAGGCCTAGTTTGTTCATCACTGTCATTACATTGTTCAAACATTTCACTTTAAAATGTTATGTATTTCAATACTTATAAACTCAAGGAAAAATAAACATTTAATGCGGTCATATCACAAAAAAATAGAGACAATATGAAATAGTGTGTGAAATATTTTACAGATAGGAATTAGATGGTAAGTGTTATGGACTGAATATTTTGTCCCCTCCAAAATTTTTATGTTGAAATCTAATGACCGATGTGATTGAATTTGAAGGTGGGGCCTTTGAGAGGTAATTAGGTCATGAGAATGGAATCCTCATGATTGGGATTGGTGACCTTATAAAAACAGGCTAGGTTGGAAAACCACCATGAGAGGTTACAATGAGAAATTGTCAGTCTACAGTCTGGGAAAAGGCCCTTACCAGAAGCAGATCATGCGAGCACTCTGATCTCAGACTTCCTGTATATAGAATTGCCAGAAATATTAATTAATATCTGTTGTTTATTAGCCATCCCATTTATGCTACATTTTAAAAATCACTAATTATTATGGATGCATAAGAGTTGTATATCTTTATAGGATACATGTGATGTTTTCATACAGGCATACAATGTGAATTAATCAAATCAAGGTAATTGGGGTATCCATCACCTCAGGCATTTAATATTTCTTTGTGTTAGGAACATTCCAATTCTACTCTTTTAGTTATTTTAAAGTATACAATATTTTGTTATAAGCATATCAGACTAAGACATCAAGTATACAATACATGAAGGAAATCACATATATATGTACAACTTTTAATTTATAAATTCTAGAAAAAGCATAGCAACTACAAATTAGTTCAACAAAGACCTTATCAAAGAAAACAAAGAAACCCAATTATATTTCCAGAAGCAGTGACTATTTACCTAAATTACAGTCATCAGGAAAACCATCTGCAACTATACTCTTTAGATTTTTGCTCCAGGCAACTTAAATCTTAGAACTACTTTTGGGAAAGGGATCTAAGAAAATGAAATGAGATAACTAATTGTTGAATTAAGCTTATTGTGGCTCAGGAAAAAAAAATAAAGTCATTTGGTAAGAGGGCATCTCCCACTAAAAGCTTATATTAGCTAAGTTTTAAAGGGACCATATCCATAAATCTTGTATGTACTTTCTTGTTTTATTTAATAATGTTGCTTGTTTACTTCATTATGTTGCCCTGTGTTTATTGAAGCCTAGTATTCCTACTGTCCTACCCTGTACTGACTCCTTTACAGCCTAAGACTTCACAGAGATTTGCAAGCTTTTCTATGTGTGCAAGTTGCTCGAGAAGTTTTTCAAACATCCATACCTGAAAGGCCCAACCCAAAGAGTCATTCATTAGCTGTCCAGGGAAGCCCAGAAAAGCTATTTTAACTGTAACAGCAACAGTAACAAAAACAAAACTACTCCAAATGATTCTGATAAAGATAGTTCACTGATCAACCTTTGAAGTCTTGTCTTGATTTTCTAGGGATATATTTTACTTTTACAAAAGAAATACAATGATATGTAACAAATAAGGGGAAATTAATTAAATAATTAATTAATAATTTTCCATGTCCATATTTCTGCACCTGAATTACCTTTCCCAGAAAGAACTGATTTTAACCCTTCAGTTCTTTCTTCTCTCATATTCTGGTAGGTGTCTGTAACTACAAATAATGTGTCTATACTGATTTTTCTTTTCATATACTTTAAACATCATCTGTATAAATTCTCTTATGATTAATAAGGGAATAGTTCACTCAAACCTCAAAAATTCTTCTCTCTCAATAAAAATATATTACTAATTCAGTCCTCTATACCATAACATTAATTCAATATTAAAACAGTTAAAATTTTATCTGTCCTAGAAATATTTATGCAGTTTTAGATTGCTTTCATGTATTTTTTTCTATGCTGATTTGCTGCTAAAGGAATTTAAAAAGCTATGCTCAAGTTTACATTATTTTATTTGCTTTTTAGGGCATGACTTTCAGAACAGAAGCAGCAAGCATTGCAAATGACAGTTTTGGTAAATGCACATAGTGTACCTTCCTACCTCATTCCCAAAGTACTATGAGCAGTTATAAGATTGTGTGCATGACCCATTACTAAACTTTGGATGAAGTGTACTATGTCCAATACATTATAGATATCATGGATCTAGTTTGTCTATGTTAACCTGCTAAATCTTTTGTGCCTGGATAGTGCATAATTAATATGTTACTATAAAGCTCTTCACTATTTGGAAGAATAAATTCACATTCCATTAAATAAGGATCATCACCACTTTAATGGTCTGCATGTTGCATTTTAATAGCCATATAAGTAACCAGAAAATTAAATAGGTCTTTTATCTAATACATATTTTCACATTTGAGTGTACTCCTGGCATAAGATAACTGGGATTGCTGCAACTGATCAGGTCCCATTAACGTGAGATTGCTTGTGAAGTAGTACATTTTCTAATATCTCCTGTGGAAATGTTATGCAAATTATTTGTAAATGTGAAATCCTCAAGAGCAAAGCTACATTAACTGTTCCTATTGCGAAGGTATGCTCAATAATTTACAACCCATCAATGGCTGAATTAGAAATAAATTGTTTCTCTACAGTTCCAAAATGTAGTAGAAATGTAAACAGCACCATCTTCTGGATGATATGAACTCTCATAATAGTTTCATAAACCGTTATGCACATGTTCCCTTAAACAGACGTATAACCGATATTAAACATTTCATGCATACACTATATATTTCGAAGCTTTTAAAGTTATTTTTAAACATGGTAATTAGATATAGACACTAATTCAACAATGTATGGATAAAAATATAAGCATTTTTGTATATATTCATTTGGGTATTGAATTTTAATCCAAGCGTATGTACTTTAGAATACAATAAATATATTTCTGATTTCAATTAGCTTCCTTCTTCCATAGCCATTGTCAATTTATCAAGTATCTGATATGGGAAAAAAGCACTTAATAACTTGAACATTTCCTGGGAAAAGTAAAACAGAGGATAAACTCAACATCAATATGTAAACTCAATGTTATCCTAAAATGCAAGATTAGATAAATGATTATCCCAAATTCTAATACCTGGAAAATGTTATTTCATCATTTCCTTATATAACTGATAACTGGTCTGACTTGTAAAAAGTATTCAAAGATAGAAGTGTCTTGCAATATTGTTATGTTTTGAACTGAAATATAATTTTAAAGATTTAGTTTTACAATTTGTCAATATAAAGAGTAAACTTATGATATCTTTATTTCTTTTAGCACAGAGAGAATTTGAAAAACTAGGGACATTTAAAGGGAAAACCAAGATGTAAGGGTTAGAAAGATAGATAACACTAGAATATAATTAATAAACTATTTTATGTTTATTCACTCTGTTATTCACATAACAATTACTCTTAGACATTCTTCTGTGCTCTGTGACAAAACACTCTACTTTCTTGAAGTCATTAGTTTATTTTCTCCTTAGTCTAGATAGACTGCCCTTGACATACTACCTCCCTAGTGCTGTCAGTGAGATGTGAGTCCCTTCATCTATCTCAATTAAAAAAGCAAACCTTGGGTCAACCTAACTCTCTGACCTCTTCCACTTTGAGTGGGCTGAAGAGTGCAGGTCAATTATTAAATAAGTGCAAACTCTTTGATCCCACAAGGCCTTAAGTACTGCCTTTCAATCCTCCCTCTGCCCTCCCACCAATTTCAGTTTCTCTCCTGTTACTGTAGATAACTCAAAACCACTCCATTACATCTAAAGTCCTTTATGATCTTCAATTCCCTTTCACTTTGGAAAATAAATTTGTTCTGTAGAAAAATGTAAAAACACCAGGTGTAAATTCCCTCAATATATTGCCATACCAATTGCAAATTACCTACACCTGTACCTATTATTTCATTCTTTTCACATCTCAGGATGGAAGAGTTGCCTTCAGCTCTTATGGTGAAACCCTCTAATTATATCGTGGGCTTGGTACTCTCCTCTTTAAGCAGATTTTCTTTATAATCAGCTCCTCTCTTTTTCTCTCTCTCCCCCACACACCTCTCCAATAGATATTTAAACCTGTGAATTCTCTTCCACTGCCACAAACAAACCCATGAAACTATACTGACCACACATTGACCATACATCTTTCACATTACCTGTAAAGTCAAGAATCTTAAGGAAAAAAATTGAAACTTGCTATCATTAATTCCTTCCTGTCGGGTGATGTGCTAATGAAGACTTAACAACTGACTCTTCCAGAGTAGTTCCAATGTGAGTATTAATTGATATTTTCATTTGTTAGTGAGTAAAACAAAAATGGAATAATGGAGATGAGGTTGGAAATTTGCTCACTTTGTCAATGATGCAAGTGACTTCTTTGCTGAATCAGAACAGTATTAGAATACTGGAATAATATTTTGAACTCATCAATAAGGAGTAGTGAGATCAAATCAGTAATAAGAAATCTCCCCCACCCGCAAAAAAAAAAAAAAAAAAAAAAAAGCCCAGGACCAGAGGGATTCACAGACAAATTCTATCATACTTACAAAAAGAACTGGTGCCAGTTTTACTGAACTTGTTCCAAAAGATTGAAAAGAGGGAATCCTCCCTAACTCATTCTACAAAGCCAGTAGCACCCTGATCCCAAACCCAGAAAAGTATGCAATAAAAAAAGAAAACTGTAGGCCAATATCTCTCATAAACATAGAAGCAAAGAATCCCCCCCCCAAATACTAGCAAACTAATCCAACAACACTTCCAAAAGATAATTTACCATGATGCAAGGTTCATTCAACTATGCCAATCAATAAATGTGATTCACTATATAAACAGAATTAAAAACAAAACTCTATCACCATCTCAATAGATGTAGAAAAAATATTCAATAAAAATCCAGCATCACTTTATGATAAAAACCCACAAAAAGCTTGGCATAGAAAGAACATACTTCAAAATGATATTTAATAAAATCCATACATGACAAACCCACAACCAACATTATACTGAATGGGGAAAACTTAAAAGCAGTCCCCTTGAGAATTGGAACAAAACAAGGATGTGTACTTTCACCACTACTATTCAACTTATTACTGGAAGTCCTAGTAAGAGCAATCAGGAAAGAGAAAAAACTAAAGGACATCCAAAGTGAAAAAGAGGAAGTCAAATTATCTCTGCTTGCTGATGATATGATCTTATACCTAGAAAATCCTAAGGACTCCTCCAAAAGACTATTAGATTTGATGAATGAATTCAGCAAAGTTTCAGATTATACAATTAATGTACAAAAATCAATAGCAATTTTATACACCAATGAAATGACTAAGATGAAAACCAAATCAGGAACTCAATTCCACTTACAATAGCTGCAATAAAACAAAAAACATAAAACAAACAAACAAAGAAAAAGCTAGGAATATATTTAACAAAAGTGGTGAAGGATCTCTACAAGAAAAACTATAAATCACTGATAAAAAAAATTTTAGAGGATGCTGATCTTTAAAGTCTACTTTTTAATGAAAAACTCTACTTTATGGTATACATTTGGGAAAAACAAAAAAAATACTAAGAATTTGGCAATAGGAAATATTATATGCTGAAAATGTAAATTATGAGTAATTTCCTTATTGCATTGTCTTTCTCATATGATTTTTACTGCCTGGAAAAAAATATAAAGGAATTCTCTTTAAAATTTGATAAATCATATTTCTAGGGTTATCACTAAAATAAACAAAATCAATGAATTACTGGTACATGTATTTTTGTATTTAGAATTTTTGAAATTCAGAATGATGTCTTCAGACTTTCCCTCAAGAATGCATTATATGAACAACTGATTGTCAGTATTTTTGTAAAGTTCCTTTTATAGAATACTTGGACATTCTGTTTTTGCCACACATTATCTGATATAAAGGCAAATCAACTTTAATGATAATTAAATGGACACAGTGGCTATCCATAATGATTTCTTTTCCTAAAACAAGTATTTTTAAAATAAATATTTTAGATGATTGTCTTTTGTCTGTTAGATAAAAAATAGATTGAAATTAAATAACACCATTGTTTATTATTATTCCACCATTCTCTCTCATCCAGGGGAGCTCTTGATGAGTAGCACAACTACCTTTTATATACTGATTTTTATTTATTGAACATGTTATCCTAACCATAATATCGAATTTGTCTAAAAGATTGAAATCATTGTAATAGTTTATATCCATTTCTACCTGCAGATAGCAGCAAAATACTATTAATTGAGAAAAATTATTCTCTCTGCCATCAAGATTTTTATTATGAAACACATAAAATTCTTATATCCCTTATAATACTGTTTCTTGGCATTTTTTGTAAATTTGTGCAAACAAATCAATAATCTAGATCAATGGCTCCTAAACTGTGGTTCCCTGAAGAGCAACATCAGACTCACCTGGGAATTTCACAGAAATTCAAATTCTCAGAGCTTGCCGTAGCCCTACTGAGAAAGGGGCCTAACACACTGTTGTAACAAGTGCTTCAAGTGATCCTAGAGCAAGTTAAAGTTTGAGACCCACTTCTCTAAGTCAGAACTATGAAACAGAACTTTCTGCGATGATGGAAATGTTTTATATCTATATTGTTCAATGCAGTAGCCAGTAGCCTACATGCCTACTGAGTATTTAAAATGTCCTTAGTACAACTGAGGAACTGAACTTTTTATATTATTTAATTTGGATTCATCTAAAGCTAAAAGGCCACATGAGGCCAATGATTATTATTTTGGACAGCACCGGTCCAAGTGAACCCACAACTTCATGTGATTAGAATCACAAAAGATTATATTCTAAATAAAAGTTTCATACATCTTGTGATTACTATTAAAATCCTTGGTGCTATTACTTATGATTTAAAAAATCTATTAGGATTTTGAAGCACACCAAATGACTATATTAATGGTCAATAACTTTGCCAAAATTAGTGAATTAAAGTCAATTTAGCACTGTTTTGATTTTTTACCAATGTTTTCTGTGTGTGTGGACCCTTGTCTAAGAAGATACACAAAAATCAGCTAAAAATGAATTCAAGACATACACTTAAAATTTGAAAATACAAAATTCTCAAAAGAAAACATGGGGGAAAAACTTCATGCCATTGCTCTTGGTAATTATTCCTTGAATATGGTACCAGAAACACAAGCAAAAAGTGTAAAAATAGACAAGTGAGACTATATCACACTAAAAAGCTTCTGCATAGAAAAGGAAACAATCAACAGAGTGAAAAGACACTCTAGAGAACTGGAGAAAATATTTTCAAATCATTTCTCTGATAATAGGTTAATAACCAAAATATATAAGGAGCTCCTGTAACCAAAAACGTAGAATTGGAATGTTCCTAACACACACAAAAAAATGATAAATGCTTGAGGTGATGGACACTGTCCCCCCAAAAGACTCAGAATCAAAAAAATAAACAATCCAACTAAAATATGCAAATGGCAGCAATTTTTCCAAAGAAGACATACAAATGGCCAACAGGTGTATAAAATATGTTTAACACAACTAATTATTAGGGAAATGCATATCAAAACCACAATTAGATACCAGGCTACACCTGTTAAGCTGGTTATTAAAGAAAAAATGGAAGATAACAAGCGATGAGGATGTGAAGAAATTTGAACCATTATTCACTCTTGGCAGGAATGTAAATTAGTGCATCACTATGGAAAACAGTATAGTGTTTCCTCAAAAAATTAAAAATAGAACTACCATATGATCTAGCAATCCCAGATCTTGGAGAGATATCTGCATTCTTATGTTTATTGCAGCATTATTCACAATAGACAAGATATGGAAACAATCTAAATGTTCATTGATGGATGAATGGATAAAGAAAATGTAGTATATACATGCAATGGAATTGTATTTAGCTTTAAAAAAGAAGGAAATTCTGACATATGTGACAAGATGGATGAACCTGGAGGACATTAAGCTAAGTGAAATAAGCCAGTCACAGAAAGACAAATATTGTTATTATTTGACTCATATGAGATATCTGAAATAGTCAAATTCATAGAAACAGAGAAAATGAGTAGAATGTTGGTTTCCAGGGGCTAAGCTAGAGGGAAGGGAAAAATGGGGAGTTGCTCTGCAATGGTTATATGATTTCAATTATATGAGATGAATGATTTCTAGAGATTTGCTATCATTGTGCCTATAGTTCAAATACTATAATGCACACTTAAAAGTTTGTCAACAAAATAAGTCTCATGTTGTGTTCTTACAAAACTTTAAGTAAAAAAGAGTTTCTAGAGGTTAGAGACAGAAGCATTTAGAGATTTGTAGCATCAAAGACACTCTCTCACTAGCCTTGAAAACGCAAACTGAAATCAATAAAACAGGAAGAGAACAAATAGGAGAAATGTAAGTAAAATCAAAAGCAAGTTATTTGAAAAGACTAATAAAACTGATGAAATCCTACCAGGCTTATCAAGAAAAGTCTGAAATCAAAATGTCACCTGGAGTTGTAATGTCTTTTAGGTTTTCTGTCCTCTTCCAAGTTCACTGGTTGTTGGCAGAATTGTTAATATTACATATAAAAGCAGGGACATCATTACAAATCTTATGAATACTAAAAAAATAATTGGGATAAAATACACACAATTTCATGCCAATTAATTTTATACCTTAGAAGAAATGGATAAATTCCACAAAATACAGAAATTATCAATCTGGCAATAGAAGAAATAGAAAGTCTGAAGTGTCATGTATTGGTGAAAGAAATTGATCTTTTAAGAAAAAAAAAACTTTCATTTGAAGAAAATTTTAGATCCAGATATCTTTATATGTAATTTCTTTCAAATATTTTAAATAGAAATAATGTCAGCATTGTACAAAATAATTCAGATAGCATAGGGAAAAAGCACATTCCCCACATTATCAAATAGGGCCAGCAAAAACTGACACACAGTGCTTAAACCAAGAAGAAGTAAATAGTTGGGCAGATATATGGTGCTCATGGACTAGAAGATTCAATAACACTTAAAGTGTCCATTTTCCTTAAATTGCCCAAAACTTTCAAGAAATCCCATGTGAAGTTTACCTGGTTCTTGTGAAGTTCACCTGGCTCTTACGTGCTATTCAGCACTCCCTAACCTTTTTGGCACCAGGAACTGGTTTCATGGAAGACAATTTTTTCAGGGATGGGGGAGGGGAAGGGGAACACATACAGGGATGCAAGGCTGATTCCTAACAGGTCATAGACCAGGGCTGGGAGACTGGAATGTTATAGTAATTAAATGAAAGATTTCAATCCTAATTAGGAAGTTAGAAAATACAATTAGTTTATATGTATGTATAGGGGTGTGTGTGCATATATATATGTATGTATTGTGCAACAGAGATTGCATACAAAATACATAGTTGCTTTGAAGAAAATCAGGCATAAAATTAAGAATGCTAACCAGGAAAGAGCAGAAGGAAGACTTTAGAGAAATCAAATCCATGTCCACTAATACCTAGTAATGTTGCAAGGAATAAACAGCTCTAAAGCAATCTGTAACTGTCTAGCACATAGTAAATGCCTACTAAATAGAGTTATCATTATCAATATTAAAGCTGGGCACAAGAATGAAGGTTTCAGTTTTAAGAACTTGTGTAAGGTCATTACAGTGAACAGAAAGCATTTAAAGACCCAACAATTGAAATGTAGATTTTGTTGTTTTAGGAGCAGAGTGAAGCTCCTTTCCCTGAGTTCAAATCTTGCTTAGGTTGTCTTCCTCCAAAATGCAAAGCAGAAACAAACAGAAAGAACAAGTCTGTCTGCATTCGTTCAAATCTGTACCTGTGAATAAATATTTTTAGTCATTTTTTTAGCCATAATCAAATTCCTCATAGTATATCCAAATAAGTTTATCCAAATTCTCCAGATAAAACAAACTAGTATTCACATAGAAGACTTTCTGCATAATTTTATTTATATTATTCCATTTGAGCCAATAAAAATAATGACAAATTATGAAGATAAATTTTGAATCTTGATGACTCAAATTTGAAGACAGACCTCATTTTATTTGTTCTTTTATATTATATACTTAAAGATTAAGAATTAAGTAATTTTGAGTGGAAGGATAGAGTTGAGGAAAATAAAAAGTTTTTTTCATCAAGAAATCTTTTATCTTCCATAGCTCAACGCTTGCCTATTGGACGAAAAGCCAAATGTCCTTACCTCTTTCAGAAAGGCATTAATACCTGTTGTGAAAAACCTTTACCAGTGCTAATTGTTCCAGCAAGCAGTGAAAGGGGAACAGCAGGTCTAAGGGTTGTATGCAACTATCTACAATAAAAAAGAAGTTCTATACTCCATGGGCCTCTAAGCATGCAGTTAAACCTTCTGATTACAAAAGGTACAGAGTGCCATTAAAAGGCATCAGGATTTCCTGAAGACAATTATAAAGGCATATAACATCTGTTCTCAATCATGGGCGACAGGAGAGAAAATGTGCACCACATGATATGTTACATATAACAAAGAAGTCCAGCTGTGTGAAGAAAGGCATGTGAAAAGGCAATGGCCGAGAAAGAACAGTGCAGAGTAAGCATTGTATAATGACAGTGACCCATGGTGATCTCTTTGAGTAGCTCTGTGGTGCCAAGATCTTTTTGTTCTTCTACAAAAAGGGACACCTGTGACATCTCCAATTATTGGCACTATTCATAGAACAGTATATTTACAAGATAATTTGAATATAACATTTCAAATAACAAACTTCTAAAAATGCTACACAGGGCAAACCATTTTCTTGGCCCTTTGTTCTAATAGTCCAGGATCAAAGATGCCTTTATCTCCTTACAGAAACTCATGTCATAACAAACTATTTTTACATAATTCAAAATACAACTATAATAATTTCATAATAAATATCAATATGTATAATTATTGTTGAGAATAGTGATTAGGAAAAATTATGCCACCATTTACACAACCGACCCTATTATTTCGCCTTCTCTTTCTTTCTCACTGGGCTGCAGCCACACTGTTTCTTGGTTCTTCCAACATAACATGAACCTTCAACTGGTCATTTGTATATGCTGATTCTGCCTGCTTGGGACACTCATCACTCATTTTTCCACAAGGCTTGCTGCCTCACTGCCTACACACATTTATTAACATACTACCATCTTCCAAAGGCCTTTCCAGAAAAGCCTAATTAAAATAGGACTCATTGCACATGCTTCCTGTTTCCTGAAGTCAACCATAACCAATCTGCATGAGTTCTACTAACTTGACTGTAGCAGAGAGATTTATCAGAAATAAACATAGGCTATACTTTGCTGTGGGCAGAATTTAGGGGAATGAACACTTGCCATCAAAGCACACTATCTGGTACAACTGGTGCAAAGGTCACAGCATATTGTCTCTTCTAGCCTAACATAGAGAGAATGAGTGACTCATTTTAAGACAATCCAGTGATATGTAAAGGAAGAGAGGCAGTGGACAATTCTGTACACGAAGATAACCTTAGCCGGAGTGAAAATTCGAAGAGTAATAATATTTGCCTTAGAAAGGGCCAAATAAAATAGCCCTTGATGGCCCTGGAAGAAATTGATTTGGCCCAAAGCACACAATATTGTGCAAGGAAGCAAAATGTAATGAGTAGATTTAGTGAGATCCTAAATTAAATTTAAACCCAGATTTAGACAAGTTGGTGGACTGGTATGATGGGCTTTTGGGAAAACTTTTTGCATGAGTATTATGGCAAAGTTGGCTTGTTCTCCAATAGGTGCTCTTTTTTCTTGCTTTGATAAAATAACAACAATGACAATGACAACAACAACAATAATAATTGGGAACATGCCTGCAGATGTGCCTCTAAAGCCCACATTTCCCAACCTCATCTGAAGCAAAGTGCGGTCATTTAACTATGTGACAACCAGCAGAATTTTTTTAAAAAAGTGATTACTTGCAACTTTGGAAATGTCTTTAAAGGTATGCATAAATACCTCCCCACCTTTCTTCATTCTGCTGGACATGATGATTAGAGCTTGAGCCATTAGCCCAGGCTGAGAGGTAGAAACTTCACAGCGAGGATGGCAGAGAGGAGGACCCTGCATTCCTGACCCAGTGGAGTGCCCTACCAGCCCCACATTACCTATGTCTGTTTCAAATTTATTATTTCACAGAACAATAATTAGCACCTAACATAATGTTGCCTCAGTTTTTTTGTTTTGTGTATTTACTGTCTTTCCCTGAAAAATGTAAGATTTGTAAAATTAGGAGATCAGGGATCTTCTGTTCCATCCTGTATCCCCAATACCTACAATAATGCTGTATCCCCCATACCTACAATAGTGCATGGAGCATGATAAGAATTCAAAATTATTTCTCAAATGATTTGATTCCCTCATGATTTCTCTAGTCCTATAAATTTTAATTGTGTAGTACAGTTTCTACCCAGCAAGCTTGATGTGCTCAAACCCTGCCCATTCCAAAGAAAGTACTAGGTCTTTACCTGCTACAGGGACATAACCTGTGAGCCTATGGAATTATCTCACCTGGTAAGAACGTCTTTGTATACCTAAGAACCTGGGACACATTAGATAGTTTATACTAATAATGTAACTTTAATAAACACCTGTTTTTTGTGTACCTGGGTTTTTGAGTCACTCTGTATCAGTTAGACCTCTGCAGGGCTGGAGCCAAGTAGTTTAGATTGGTTATGTGGGTACTCCATGCCTTCAAGACTGACCACCAATAAAAATCTTGTCCTCAAGGCTCCAATGGGCTTCTCTGTTTGGCAATACTTGGCATGTATCATCATACATCATGGCTTACAGAGTAAAATGTTGCCTGTTTGACTCCACTGGGAGAGGATAATTGGAAGCTTGCATCTGGTTTCTTTTGAATTCAGCCCTATACACCTTTTTCCTTTGCTGGTTTTAATCTGTATCCTCTGACTATGATATATTGTAACTGAGAGTATGGTAATTTTTCTGCATTCTTTGGTCTTTCTAGAAAGTCATCAAATTTGAGGGTGGACTTTGAAACCTCTGAGATAATAATTATATTCACATTTGAATAAAATGAACTTATCACCCTATAATCAAACTAATTTTTTGTTTATTAAAACTCAGTGTACAAGATTCATTCAATTAAACTTATAATTTAGATTAATTTATGTAAATGAATAATCATCTTTCTTGCATGAATAATTATTCACTGATTTTTGGATAAATAAATCTTACAAAGTCATTGATAAAATTGATATTAGTGCAATAATTTATTAATTCCACTTATGATCCTGAACTTATCTGGGTAAAACAAAAATAAGTCTACATGCACACTCAAAATATATCTAAGCTTCATCTTAGAATAAATAATGCACAGTGCTTATTACCACACTTTTCTACACTGAATAATTTTCAGTACCAAAGTACAAATGTGAAAATAATCAAAAATATAAGCCACAAGTTTGCAAATATAAAACATACATAAGTAATATGTTAATATTTATCATATCTAGTATATTTATGTATTTAGTAATTTAGTACACACATATGCAGTAAAATTATAACCCACTATTTTATTTTATTTATTTTTCATTTTCCTATTACTTAAGTAGGTACTGGAATGATTGTGTAATTTAAGTTTTATATAGAAAATAAAAAAAATGTTTTGCTCAACATCAATTGGTTGTAGCTAATCTAGATGCAGAAAATTTAGGAGATGTTACAGCTACTAGACCTCATACATGTTTGAAAATCTTCTTAGTAATGTTTACTTTTAAGTCATTTGTAGAGATATTATCTTTAGACATTTCTTCATACATATCCTTATTTATTTTTCTAGCTTTATTTATTTATTTTTTATTTCAGCATATTATGGGGGTACAAATGTTTAGGTTACATGTATTGCCCTTGTCCCACCTGAGTCAGAGCTCCTAGTGCGTCCGTCCCTCGGACAGCACACACCCCACCGATTAGGTGTGAATATATCCATCCCCTTCTCCCCCTCCCCCACCTGCCTGATACCCAATGAATGTTACTTCTATATGTGCACATAAGTATTGATCAGTTAATACCAATTTGATGGTGAGTACATGTGGTGTTTGTTTTTCCATTCTTGTGAAACTTCACTTAGTAGGATGGGTTCCAGCTCTATCCAGGATAATACAAGAGGTGCTAGATCACCATTGTTTTTTTGTGCCTGAGTAGAATTCCATGGTTTACATATACCACATTTTATTAATCCACTCATGTATTGATGGGCACTTGGGTTGTTTCTACATCTTGGCGGTTATGAATTTGCTGCTATAAACATTCTAGTGCAGATGTCTTTTTTATAGAATGTCTTTTGTTCCTTTCGGTACATGCCCAGTAATGGGATTGCTGGATCAAATGGTAGTTCTACTTGTAGCTCTTTGAGGTACCTCAACATTACTTTCCACAGAGGTTGTGTGAGTTTTCAGTTCCACCAGCAGTGTAGGAGTGTTTCTATCTCTCAGCATCCACGCCAACATTTATCGTTTGGGGACTTTATGATAGAAGCCATTCTCACTGGAGACAGATTTTGTTGACTCCCATATGTTGTCCATGCATTTTACTTGAATTGCTATCTTATTCTAAATATTTTCTGATTGTGATTTCTTCTTTGATACATGTCATGTGGGATATTTACAACTGTTTTGCTTAAGGGCTTTTATATAATCTTATTGTTGTTGATTTATAGTTTGCACTCATTATGGTTAATAAATATCTTCCTTATGGTTTTGATTTTTGCTTAAAGGCCCAGAATTTGGTAAATATTAAAAGTCTCTCTATTTTCCTAAAAGTAATTTTATTGTTGGTGCTATGGGTCTATACATGTGACTTCTATCAATTTTGTTTATCTCGTTATTCAAATATTATGTATCTTGACTTTCTGTAAGTTATGGAAAGAGCTGCATTAAAATCTCCAACTATGATTCAATGTTTTCCTATTTCAACTTGAATCTTAATCAATTGTTTTATATATTTTGAAGTGTTAATAGCTACATTAAAATTCAGGAGTTTTACAGATTTTTTTCAATTTACCTTTTTATCATAACTGTTTCTTTTTATCATATGTAATATTCATTTCTTTAAGTCTCTTTTGTTTTATACAGACATAATGTCACCAACTCAGATGTTTACAGAAACCTCAATAACAAATAACATACAAACTGTCAGGCTATTATCTTGGTTGTTCTTTTCACCTTCTTCAAAATTAGGTTTCTTTGGCAATCTAAACTTCAATTTTTGTCTCCTCATCCAAAGAGAGAGACATCCAAAAATCTCAGGCTGTTCCTTCCAGCTCACTTTTTATTCCCTGCACTGTGAATGAGCAAATGCCCTGAATGAAGTGGCAGTGGGAAGTGTGTAACTCATGTCATACTGCTATCTTTATCCCTGAGATATTGCTTACTTAAGTCCAGTCTGTTTTGGTTGCACTCTGATGCTTTAAAACAACTTACTTGTGCATATTACCAACATTATAATTTTTCTCTGTGGGAGGGTTTGGCTGTGACATGGTTTGAAGCCATGGTGGTTTTTTTTTTTTTTTTTTTTCTGTAAATTACTGTCTCAAATGAAGATGGTCCAGGGCTAGTATAGCATCTTATTCACTGTAAATATGCTGTTTTCATCATAGTGGCCAGTGTGGTTTTCACCTCTCTCCAGCAATGTCTAAGAGACATAGAAATAGGGTAGCATATGCTCATTCTTATTTAAAAATGACCACTACGCAGTATAGTTATCCTGGTAAAAGAATGTGGACACATGCCCACTACAAGCTGTTAAGAAGGCAATCTTTCCTGTGGTCAAGCTAAAATCATACTCTATAATTAAAGAAGGAAATGAATGTAACTATATAGCCAAAAGTCCCTGCCATCTTCCATCTTTGCTTTCCTAAGGAGAAAGGGGCACAGAGATATTCAGAGTATCATGCTGTGGGATGCAGGTGTAATTCCAAACATGAAACACAAAGCTCTGGGCTTTTCCTCTGCAAGGAATTCGATTTTACCCTATCCCCCTCCTCACAAGGTCATGTTTCCATGAAATCATATTACTGCTAGGTGACACTATTCCCATGAAGATGACCTCATGGAAAATCATGCCCTTATGGCATACCATATAGGATAGCACTTGTCCATAGCCAAACAGTTTACTGCTCATTGCATCATACGATGATGCAAAATTTGAATGTCTATGAAGACTTTGATTTCCTCTTCTAAGTTCTACAACAGATTTCATTCTCTGATAGGATGATTTTTGTCATTTCAAATTCTATTAATACATGTAACTATGGAGTTTTGCACAGTAGTGTTGAAATACAAATTGAGAAGTTTAAGGTAGGTAACATATAACTCTCAAATCATTGTGTCTAACACTTTGGCTTTTTAAGATAGAAATGTCAGTACTGAAGCTGTCAATATCATTGACAAAATCCATATGGCAATGCCATCATTTTCATACAGTTCAGTTAGTTTTTTTGTTGTTGTTGATTGCTTTATAGGTGGTCCCCAACATTTTTGCCACCAGGGAATGGTTTCATGGAAGACCATTTTTCCACTAACAGGAAGGGTGGAGCTCAGGCAATGATGTGAGCAATGAGGAGCGGAGGCTGTAACTACAGATGAAGCCTTGCCTCCTGGTTTCTAAGTTTCATGGAAGACAACTTTTCCATGGGGTGGTGTGGGGTGAGGTGAGGGGACGAAGGGAGTGAGGATGGGAGGAGGAGGTGGAGCTCAGGTGGTGGTACGCCTGGTTCCTAACAGGCCACAGACTGGTACGTGGCCATGGCTATGGGGTTGGAAACCGCAGCTAGTTTCTATTACAGCCAATGTTATTGGGACATCTGTTTCAGGGCAGGATGGAATTAGTAGTAAAGAATAAAATTAATCTTTAATCACTGTTTCTATTATGCGTTTTTAAATGAAACAATATTGGAATTAATGTTGATGACCAAATTGGAAGCATGTCACATGGCTGAGTGAATCTTTAAAATATTAAAGAGGGCTTCTAATTCTGCAGATCAATTATCTACATTGCACATTTCACAAGGATCATTTCTGATGGTCTTTTTCTGAAAATGTAGTTGGAGCTGTGGATGTCTAAGTATTTAAGGTTTTAATACTTTATTTGATAAATAAAAATAAACTTTTGACCCAGTCAAATGGAGTTGCACCATGGCAGCAGTTGTGGACTGTTCATGCTGTGCCTTTCTCTCCACCCCACATGCATCATCCAGAAAAAAAGATATTTTGCAGGAAAGGGATATTTTGAAAATAGTCATGGACTAGAAAGATCAATGAAATAAATTAATGATACAAAGAAGAAACTGAAGAAAAATGAATTCTCATTTTTATGTTATGTGTGATTAGACATTTGGAAATTCAAATGGGTCTTTCTGAAAAGCATGCGATAATTGATGTCTAGAACTCAAGACATAGGTCTCAGTCTGTCTTCTACATTGAGTAGTTTATACAAATATGTAAAGAAAAAACACTTTCTTAATGAATTTTGAAAGTAAATCCCAGATCACTAATATTCCATTAAAAAGGTTAAATTTAATTGCATGTAGTATTATAGATCTTATCTTTCTATTTCCCCAACTGACAAGGAAAATGTAATTATTTTTGAAACGCTATAATATGCTGTAAATGTATGACCTTTCCACAGTTTAAGCAATAAAGCTCACTCCAGGGTGTTCTGTTGGCTACACTGACTTTTGATTAAATATGTTAGCATATTACCAATAGGATATCCCCTGAAGTGTTTTAAAAGATCATCAAGTTATCATATGTAAAAGGGTTGCTTAATATTTGAGAAAATTTGCTATTGTAGCATCATGTTTTCTTATCTACATGAAAATTTGTGCATACATATTTTATTTAAAATGATTAGTTTACATTATAAAATTTTCCCCAGCAAAATACAATCTTATTTTGACAATTCTGAAAAATCAGATGTTCCTGTTCCAGTGGATAACTACTGATAGGTAATTATTATACAAGTAGGAGAAAACAAATCCTATACTAAGAAAATGGAAAAAAATAAAAGTTGTGAATTGAAAGTTTCAACTCCATTTATTCCTGTGTTATAAGTGTGCTCAGAAACCAGAAGTCACATAAAGTGGCTAAACCTAAAATTGTTTAAACATCAGCCATTATCACAATTTAATGTCTAATGAATTTTTGCCATGTCCATGAGTCCATATTTTGCACTAAACAGAAATATTATCTTTTCATTATTATATTAAATATAATTCTTGATGAAATATTTATATTTCATTGACAAACCAAAGCAGAACTCATATGCCCTGTGGTATGAAATGTTACACACACTCTAGTATAAGAGCTAACATTTATGAGTTAATCTACATAAATTAATTCATGTAATGTAATTCTCCTAACAGCCCTATAAGTTAGGGTAATTAGTTAAATAATGTGAGTTCCTGTAATAGATAAGGCCTCAAATAGCAAACACAACAGAATTTAATTTCTTATTCATTTGAAGTCTAAGTGAAGAATTTCTGATTAGGACTCAATTCCACTCAGTCATTCAGGGACCCAGGCTGACAACAGTTCTTCCCTCTTTAACACGATATTGCTGTGGGCATAGATATTCAATCAGTAGATGGGAAAGAATGAGAGAATCCCACAAAGGATATTACAATAAGTCAGACTGTTCACATTTTGCTAGTTCTAACTGTCACAAGACAATGCCTCAGAGGGAGGGAACATTATTATGATAGTATAGGGAAATGCCTCTATTATTTGTGCTACCAGTCTCTACCAGTTTGCCATTCTATTCACCATGTATCAATTTCACAACTTTTTCTATGCTAGAACTTGCTCATTCTTTCCCTGATGAAGATCCAAAGTGTTTCCAACAAGCTTCTGCACCTGATTTAAAACTTCCAGTTCTCTGAGTCCTTTCTATTAGGTGGAACTGTGGCTCTAGAATATAAGATCCAGGGAGACAAGTGATCTGCTGTCAACATTTGTAATATGCAGTGGTGGGGGAGGATCAAGATAATTGCAATTAACTTCCCTACTATGAAAGTAAAATATGAAGACACACGAGAGCAATGGTGAAATATTGTCAATGGGAATTGAAATGTCTTGATTTCTTAGAAGTTGAGGGAGACACTTGATTATAATTTAATTCTAATCTTTGGAAATAATTCTCTCATTCATTTATTTTTTGTGGTCCTTTGCTCATCTTTCGGGAAGGTTCTTTGTCCATTCCTCTGTGTCCACATTTAAAGTGAGTATTGAGGCATAGACTAGTTCTTTTCGGATTTATATCTTTCACAGGCAGCCTCCTGTACATGCAAGTATGAGAATTTGAGAGTTCCTTTAAGACCTGTATAGTCAAAATATTTTTTAACTCCAGTTGATGGTTTCTTTGGTATTATAATTCCTTCACAAGATTGGTATGCTTCTTGATTTATTTCTGGTCTGTACACTGTGCCAGTAACCATACTGGAATTCTGTAATACACAAAATTTGTGAGGTATAATTTTTTTTTAATTCTTTTCCATTCCTTCACAAACAAATTGCAGCTATATTGTTACAATCAGAAGTGTATGAGAAAGAAATACCCATAATCATATTTTTGTCTCAAAGATGAATCTAAATTGGCTGTTTGAATACAAGGTTTTTTTCGATGTATTTCTGTTTTTCAAGATGAATAAAGAGCCAGTCTTTCTAACAGTTGAGGCTGCATGTTAGCTAGCAGCTTGTATTTCAGTGTTATTAACCCATTTACAGATGCAAAAAAATAAGGCACTGACTGAGATTATGTAAGGTATTTAGTGTTCCAAAGTTAGTAATTTTGAAGCTAAGATTTAAACACAGCCATGTTCCCAAAGATAGGATTCCCTGCTATTGCCCTTCAATTTATTTATCTTCTGCCTGTAACATCTGTCTCCCTAAGGGCTCAAAAATCCATCTATATGGCATAAAAGTAGAACAGACTTTATAACATTCTCCCCATCACATTTATTGATTTTTTAACCATGGGTTTCTTCAAATCCAATCTCTCCTTGATATTTCAATGAAAAACAGAAGTTCTTATGCACATACATAACATCACTGAAGAATGTCTAGAAGTGTATGAAGTTAACATTTCATCTATACCCACAGGCAAGTCCAAATCTTTTTCTTATTTTTTAGTGTGTAGTGATAGTTAATTTCTTTTTATTTTTGCTTATATTGTTATTATTTTATTTCACACATTTAGAGGGTATAAATGTTTTTTGTTACATGGATGAATTGTATAATATAATGGTGAAGTTAGGGTTTTTATTGTATCCATCACCAGAATAATGTACATTGTACCCAATAAGTAATTTTTGATCCCTCATCTACCTCCCACAACCCTTAAATGTCCATTACTCCACTGTGCAAGACCATATATAGCCACCATTTAGCTCCTACTTATATGTGAGAACATGTGATATTTATTTTCCATTGCCTGAGATACTTCACTGAGGATAATGGTATCTAGTTCCATTCTTTTTCTTCATTTTTGACTGACTGAGTTAATTCAAAATCCTGTCTTCAAGCTCTGAATTTTTTTCTTCTGTATGGTCAAGTCTCTTGTTAAAACTTTGCACTGTATTTTGTAGTTCTCCAAGTTATTCTTTCAATTTCAGAAGTTCCATTCTGTTTTTATTTAAAATATCTGTCTCTTTAATGAGTTTTTTATTCATATCCTGAATTTTTTTTTTTTTTGGATTCTTTGTGTTAGTTTACCACTTTCTTTTGAATACTGAGAAGCTTACTTGCAATCCATATTTTGAGTTCACTTTCTGACATTTCAGTGATTTACTTTTTGTCGGATTCTTTTGCTTGAGAGCTAGTGTGATTGTTCGGGGACATTTTTATACTCTATTTTTTTATACTGCCAGAAGTCTTGAATTCTTCTCTTTTGAAGAAGCTGATACTTCTTGTTTTTGATTTTACTTTTGTTTAAATGGCACTTCCCTCACCCCTTAAGGGTTTGACTGTAGCATATATTAAGTAAGGAACTTTGGCTTTGCTTATGGGTATTTATATATAGGCAATGCTCTGAATAAAATCCTTAGTAATAGACAGCTGAATGTGGTGGTTTTCTTGAATGCTAATTATTTGTGAGCTATAGTGGTACTGTACTATTAACATATGTATGGTCTGGTTCCTCACCTTCTGGTGAAAAGCAGAGCTGGAGGTCTCTGGAATCTTGCCTGTTTCCCTGGTCTTGGGCAGTTCTAACATCCAGAATTGTGTTTGGATATCCAGTTTTGTCTGTAAACCTATAGGTGGCACTTGAGGTTATGAGTTGGCCAAGCCCTGAACAATTGAATCAGCAAATGATAAAATGGGCTATTGACATTGACCTCCCTGTTAGTGGGTTGTGCTGGCAGGAGAGAGCTAGATGTGATGTTGTTTGTGGGGGTTATGCTTTAGCCTGTCAGAAGAAGTGATCAATCAGATGACCCAGGCACTGGGGATGGGCCTTTGAATTCCCAGGAGGCCCCTTATTGTGATTTGCCACTACCAAGACTGATGTGGGGGGAAGAGCTAGGAAGGACTAGGTCAGGTAAGTCTGCATCCAAGTTCCCCAGAGGCTGATGTAAGTACTGTCCCAACAGGGGTCTAAGTTCAGTTCCCAGGCTGCTGGGGAATGCTGGTGAGGTGGAGATGCCCCCACTACCTTAAAGAAACTGCTCAAGGAAGTGGAATAGTCTAGAATCCATAGTCTAGCAGACAGAAGTGGGGTTCATGTGGTCCCCCGAACCACCACTTCTGGTCAAAGCTGCTAGGCCAAATTGTAGGCACCTGTGCTCAGGCAGCATAGTGGGACCTGACTGTGAGCCTCCATTGCCAAGAGAGAGAACATGGCTGCCATTTCTAGGGGTGGGGGTGTCCCATGCCTGCACCATAGCACAGATGTACACCACACTTTCCTCTCAATTCTGTCCATGTGGGTTCCCTCCCCACTGGAGACCACTTTACAAATCTCCCCTCTACATCCCCAAATGATGCAATTGAGTCTTGGGAGTATGGGAACAAGTCCACAGACTCATTCCTAGACCCCTGACTCCATGTGCCACCCTGACTAAGAGAAGCATACTGATCCCCAGCTGCCTGGAGGAAACTCAAGCCAGTGCTTGGAATTTCACTGCAGTTCACCAGGAGCAGGGAAGGGGAGGAGGAAGGACATCACTCTCTGTGAAGCAGCTAGGCAGATAGCTCCAGTGAAAATGTTGGCAGATGTGGAGCTCCTGGTTCAAAAACTCCTCAGTTCTAACCTGGCACACAGCTGTGGTAAAGCAACTTCATCCTGGGGTGCAGGAGATTGCCTGGGTTCCCATCTCCCTCTGGCTCTGTCCAAACCAGCTGGTCCAGTTAGAGGGCAACTGAGCTCCATCAACACAACAGGACCAGAAAGTGAGCCTCCACCATCAGGACAGGGAAAGTAGCTGCTCTTTCCGAGAGGGGAGGGGTGTTCCTTGTCTATGCTGCAGCACAAAGCACTCTCTTCTCAGTTCTGTCCATGTGGGCTTCCTCCCCACTTGAAATCAGTTCACAAATCTCCCCTTCATGCCCCTGAACAATGTGATCAAGTCCTGGGAATATGGGAACAGAACCACAGGCCCATAGGCCCTCGAGTGCAAGCACTGACCCTGACTGAGAAAGGCAGGCTGGTCCCTGGCAACTGGAGTCAACTCAAGATAGCCCCTTGGGGTTTCACTGCAGTTCAGTGGGGGGAGGCGGGGAAGGATGTCATCCTTCATGGGAGAAGACAAGCTAGCAACTCCATGAGAAGGCCGACAGGCATCTAGCTCCTGATATAAAAACCCTTCAGTTCTGCAGTGGCCCAGAGGAATGGCAGGAAAACTCTACCTGGGGGTGCACGTGGGTTCCTGTCTTTCTCTCTGGCCTGGCAGCCAGGCAGTAGCAGCTTCTGAGTAGGGCCCAGAGGACTGAGGGAAAGGCTCCAAATTAGTTTTGGAGATGGTTGTCCGAGTTTAGGACCTTGTAAAAACTCCACCTGTGCTCCCCACAGCACTCTGCATCTGTGGGTGTCAAGGAGGGCTTCTTCAGCCAAAATGGGAAAGGTTTCAGGCAGGACTGTGGGGCTCTAAAGGTCTCTTGCTTACCCTTGACTTGGGTACTGGCCTGGGAACTGCTCAAGGCACCAAAAAAAAATCTCACTCAGGTAGTCTGTCTTCTAACTGCACCCTCAATGCCCCCTGTCATCTGCTGTCTTTACTCTTTCTCCCTCTGATGATCTATTCAAAATATGAGTTTTTGAGGGATATTCTGGTTGTTCTCTGGAGATGAGGCATATATCCGCTTCCTCTAGTCAGCCGTCTTGCTGACTTATTTTTAATTGACACATAATAATTTTATATTTATCTGGTAGAGTGCAATATTGCATGTATGCAACATGTAATGATCAAATCAGGGTAATTACCACATCCATCACTTCAAACATTTATCATTTCTTCATATTATCTTCCATAGATGTTGTACTTAGTTTGCAGTCCCACTGACAGTGTATGAGTGTTCCTATCTCTCCACATCCATGCCAACATTTGTTGTTTTGGGACTTTCTGATAAAAGTAATTCTCACTGGAGATAAGTGATATCTCATTGTGGTTTGCATTTGCATTTCCCTGATGGTTAGAGATGTTGGACACTTTTTTATATGTTTGTTGGTCATTAGTCTGTCTTCGTTTGAAAAGTTTCTGTTCATGTCCTTTTCTCACTTTTTAATAGGGTTGTTTGATTTTTTTCTTGCTGATTTTCCTGTTGGTATTAACTGATCAACACTTAAGTGCACATATGGTAGTAACATTCATCGGTGTTGGAGCAGGGAGGTGGAGCGGGGAGGAGGGGATGGGTATATTCACACCTAATGGGTGCGGTGTGCACCATCTGTGGAATGGACACGCTTGTAGCTCTGACTTGGGTGGGGCAAAGGCAATATACGTAACCTGAACATTTGTACCCCAGTAAAATTCTGAAATAAAAAAATACATATATTAAAAACAAACAAAAAATAATTTATCATTTCTTTGTGTTGGGAACTTTCAAAATCCACCATTCTAGCTATTTTAAAGTATATAATAAATTGTCATTAATTACAGTCAGCTATAGTGCTATAGAACACCAGACTGATCCCTTCTATCTAGCTGTACTTTTGTATCCGTCAACTTTAGATCCTTTAAGGCCAAATTTCTTCTAGACTGCCAGAACAGCTCCTGCTAAATATGTACATCTTTAAACATGTGATAAATTTGTATTTTTGCAAGAAGTATTGCATTTATATTTTAAGATCCATGCACATATGTTAAGTCTAGGGATATATATATATATATTTATATATATACACCTCTACATCATATGATTTTTCTATAGCAATTTAGAGTGGAGAAATATTTTGAGTGAGGTAATGTGATATATTTATTATGTGCCTTTTCTTAAAAACATTGTCTTTATTTAAACATTGTCTTTATTTAAACATGTTTTTTGTACCCATGCTTGTGAATTAGCATACTTCAGAAATATTTAAAATGAGCATGTAAGGATCTTTGCCATGAAGATCCTACATTAGTAGGTCTGAGAAAGCATCCGCCCCTTGACATACTGTATTTTTAACAAGCTCTAGTATATTTTGATACTCCCGATAGAAAACCTGTGCTTCCTTTAACAGTCTGTGGTAGGCAGAATAATGCCCCTCCCCCACCTCCCACAAATGTCAATGTCCTAACTCCTGGAACCTGTGAATATGTTTCCTTAAATGACAAAAGGAAGTTCACTAAATGTGACTAAGTTTCAGGTCCTTGAGATGGGGAAATTTTCCTAGAATGACATGAATCCTTAAGAGCAGAGAACTATTTCCTGTGGTGGTCAGAGGGAGTTGTCACTATGGAAGGAAGTCAGTGAGATTTATTAATTTATTAATCACTGGCTTTGATGATGATTCAAGGGAGCTGCGAGCCAGGAGCCAAGAACAGTGTGAGTGGCCTCAGGAAGCTGGAAAAGGCAAAGAAATGTATTATCCAATAGAGCCTTCAGAAAGGAAGGCACTCTGCCCACTCCTTGATTTTAGTCCAGTGAGAACTGTGTTAGACTTCTAACCTATAGACCTGTAAGATAATAAATTTGCTTTGTTTTAAGCAACTACATTTGCGGTAGTTTGTCAACAGCAGCAATAGAAAACTAATACGCTGGCTTTCTAATTTACTTATTACTTCACCTTAACACCTGATTTTATCCCATTTCTTTTTAGTTGAATATCTTAGTTTGCATTTAGAAAACTAAAAGAGACATATAATACCTTAATGTTAGCATCCATCTTATTTTTAAAATAAACATTGCATAAATTTTCAATTTTTTACATAATCATGAATGGTGAATGAATTTTCTTGTTGCCTTGGCAACTAGGATACAATGCTGAGGACAGAAGATATACCTCCCGTCTTAAAGTGAGCCTCAGACTACGGGGACCAGATACTTTGCCTAGGTTTTGTTAGCTAATTTAACTTATGCTATGACCCAACTCTCAGCCTATTTTCCTCTTCTATCTGAATCAGCAGTTGGCTTCACAATTGTTATTTTGGTTGGATATTGTGTGCAGCACCAAAAACTGCACACAAAAAAAACACTAGCAAAGATTTGACATGTCAGAAGGGATACTAGTGTTTCTGCTGCCTGGTGTGTAGTCAGCTGAAGAAACTAACCATTCCAGAACTCTCTCACTTTGAGAAAGAGTTCTTCAGAGAATGTGACAGGGTCCCTTTAAGTCTGAGTGCTTTTGTGAATGTAGAAGCTGATGTCTGCTTCCTACCTGGATATTCCTGACAGCAGAATTGCTGATGTAGCCTGCATCACCGTGCCTGGGTAGAAATGGGTATAGAAGGAAAGGAACCTTGGGACTTCCCATGGGACAATAAGAATCAGCTTCATGGTTAAAGCAGAAGCAGAAATTGTAAGGGTATGATGACAAAAAATATATTCTTCATTGCTCATATTTTTAACGAGGAGATTGGTCAACAGGAAGTATGTGATAACTATGTCATGAATTTATGCTCTAAGGGTGTATTGTGAATAGTAGAATAAAAACTCAGCAATATTCATTAAATGCAAACATAGAAATTATGTTTTATATTCTAAAGATAGACCTTATAATTTTTACTAAAATAATACAATTTAATCAGAAATTTTAAAAAATTAAAGGTCATATCTCATTCATGAGTAAGCAGAAAAGTGTTAATTGCCTGAAAAGAAAAGAAGATTATATTCAGAATTAATAATTACACAGGCATAACTAAATTAACTGATAATAAGAATGTGTATACATGGACTTTTATTATTATATGATAAATGGCTTAAAATCTATTTTATTTTACCATGGTTACACTTTTTAAAATGTCATATTTATCCTCAGATGACCTTTCATAAGAAACAAAAATATCTATGGTTATATAAACATCGTGCTAAATAGTTTCATGCTTGGATAACTATTTTTCCTATTTAAAATTCATTACTTTATGATCTTAAATGGCATATATGAACTATCTAAAAACTAGCAGTCATTTAAAATCTTAGTTCTTCCAAAAAGTCAATATATGATGCAAAGTAATTAAAATGAAGTAAAACACATGGAGTAGTTCAGAATTGAACTATTTGTATATACTCAGACATGAAATAATGACATTACCAGCTAACATCTTTTCAAATAACATAGTATGATTTGATATAAGAATGATGTGGCTCTGATCATAAATACATGATGATTCATTTAAAAAGTGTTAACGTCTCAGTTGCTTAAGAAAATAAGCATACATTACAAACATATCTAGAGAGTGCAGCTACCTGCCCCTGCTGCTTTTGCATGGGTTTGCTCAAATCTAGGAATTGGCTGGCTGACAAATGATCTAGGCTGGTGAACAACTGGGGTAACCCAACTCTATTCTGTGTTCTCTTCTCTATTTTCGGAGCCAATGGGCTCCCTTGAGAATGTCCATCTCATAGCAATGGCAGAAAGGAGGAGCACATGCAGAAATGTGCAAGGCGTTTTTTAAAGCTTGTGCTTGCATCATATCTAGCCAATAATTCATCTGCCAAAACAGGTCATAAAAACAAGGCTGAAGTCAGAATGGGAGAGCACTGCAAAGTTACAAGGCAAATATGATTGCAGAGAAAAATGAAAACTGGTGATTTTCATATACCATACTGTATCACAGTCAGCCTACTTTTTATCAATAGAAAGCTGGTAGAGGGAGCAAAGACGATTTTACCCTATAAATGCCTCAGGCCCTTTTATCCAGGTTGGTGCCACCTTAGCCAATATGAGCAGGTTCAAAAACTTTGTAGATATATTCATTATTTTATTCTACACCTTGTGGCAAAAATCATCCCCATCATTATTTTTGAGGCATTCTTCTCCGTAGACTTCATCTGTACCTCCTTGATCATGGCAGGCTGCTAGGCAGTCACACCATAAAGAGTTCTGTAGCCCCCTTGGTATAACTGGAGAGTCCACTCGGTAATCAGAATCCTTAATAAAATGATCCACAGGCATAGCACAGATTTGACGTTCACCGTGAGATCTTTTCTTACTTTGAATGAAAAGGCACCCCAAAGATTGGTAGAAAATATTTGCAAACCATATGTTTCATAAAGGATTAATTTCCAAAATATGTAAGAACCTCCTATAACTCAATAGCAAATAAAACAAAACAAACAAAAAAATCCTAATAGCTTGATTAAAAATAAGCTAAAGACTTAAATAAACATTTCTTTAAAGAAGACATAAAAATGACCAACAAGTACGTGAAAAAGTGTTAACATCACTAATCATCAGGGATATACAGTTCAAAACCATAATTACTTATCACCTCACAGCTGTGGCTATAATCAGAAATGTAAAATATAACAAATATTGGCCAGAATATGGAGAAATGTGAAACCTTGTACATTGTTGATGGGAATGCAAAATGGTGAACCACTATGGCAAACACTATAGAGATTTGCTCCAAAAATTAAAAATAGAACTGCCATATGATCCAGCAATCTCACTTCTGAATATATATCCAAAAACATTGGGATGCAGAAACAACATTAATGTCTATTGATGGATGAATGAAGAAAGAAAATATAGTGTGTGATACACACACACACACACACACACACACACACACACACACACACTGGAATATTATTTAGCCTTAAAAACAAAGAAGTTTCTGTAACATGTGACAAAATGGATGGAGGATGTTATGCTGAGTGCAATAAGCCTCTCAGGAGGTACATAAAACAACAAATTTATAGAATCAAAGAGTGTAATGGTAGTTTCCAGGGACTGGAGGGAGAGAAATGGGAAGATTCTAATCAACGGGCATAATGTTTCAGTTAATCAAGATGAATAAGTTCTAGAGATCTGCTTTACAACGTTGTACCTATAGTTAGTAATAACGTATTGTATACTAAAATTTGTTGAAGGTAGAGGTTGTGTTAAGCATACTTACCACAGCAATATAAATTTTTTATAAAAGATGGTGTATTAGACAGGCTTTCCTAAAAAGAAAATAAATTTTAAAAATAAAAACAACCCCCAAAACCTAAAGCATTCTAAGTATTTACTTTGGGGAAAAAGAAAACATTGAATGCAGCAAATTAGATGCCTTCATCTCTTTTAAAATGTTGGGTGTGTGTATGTCAGGGAAATTGGTACTGGCCTCAGATATCTCAAAATTCAGGAATGTGAGAAAGCCACCTGCAAGGGCATCAGTTGCCTGAATCCTCAAAGCAGGTGATTCACAGGAACTCACTTGGGTACTGCTGCCAACATCATGTCTGCCAAATGTTTATGCATCTTGCTGCAGCTGCACCAGAAGTTCTGTTTTCCTTCTGACTTCTAAATCTCTCTTTATTGCCTCACATTGGCTGAACCTAGGCTAGACATCTGCTTGAAAGTGATTCTAGGAGATGAAATTTTTAGGCTCTACACTGTCATGCAAGGGACCATGCAGGAAAAGGTAAATGAAGCTCAGTTGAAAACAGACGCTCTAGTAGAGATGCGTTAATAATTAAATATGTTGGAGAAAAATAATTTAAGCATGTTTATGGAAGGAGTGGCCCCCATGAATAATTTGTAGTCAGTTCAAAATCAACATAAAATTGTACTGACTTGTAGTCCTCCCTTCCAAGATAGAAGCTATCATCCCCAACTCCTTTATTTCTATACTAGATATATTTCCAGAAACCTGATGTTAAATGAGGAAACTGCTCTTCTTTAGTATCCCTTTTCTACTCTTTTATTCAAGTAGAAATCAAATGGTACATCTATGAAAGCATGTGCAAACACACACACATGCATAGACACAGACACTAATAAGCATCTTTAGCCTTGCAGTGTGAGTGTGTGTTATATTTATTTTATCTACCTATTTATTGCTACTTTACTAAGGCAGGAGCTCTTCAATTACCTAGATTATTGAAATACTAGGTTATTAAGTAAGAAATGTCCAATTTCCTAAAGTAATAAGTTTGACAGTTGATATCTCTGACATTTCACTTTGACACTTGTTGTTTATTGTGAAGGTGCATCTTCATTCTTTCAAACACACAGTTTGGCTTGTGATTATCTTTCACATTTTTTAGAGTAATTTTTGTGAAACCATAGATAAGTAAAAATTCATGTTATTTTAGAATATGAGTTCCGACGAGAAACCAATGTAACACAGACAGTTTGAAATATCAACTAAGTGTTCAGGAATGTGCCTAATGAATGCACAGTATATCAATGGTTTGAGAAGTTTCATTCTGGTGATTTTAGTCTTGAAAATGAGCCATGCGGGCCACCTGAGACCAAGGTGGATAATGATGAGCTGAAAGCTGTAGTGGAAGCGAATCCATCTCAACCTACGTGTGAATTACCAGTAAGGTTAGATGTTACTATTTCAACAATATTGGACTATTTGGAACAAATTGACAAGGTAAAGAAGCTGGATAGATGGATACCACATGAATTAAATGAGCGTCGGAAAAGAAATCTCATAGCTTGCCTTTCTTTGCTGTCGCAACATAAAGGCAAACCATTTCTACACTGTATTGTGATGTGCAATGACAAATGGATTCTTTTGACAATCACAAGCTTTCAGCCCAATGGCTGATAAAGATGAAGTGCCAAAACACAGTCCAAAACTGAATATTCATCAAAAAAAGGTAATGGTGTAAGTTTTGCTGGTATTATCCACTACACCTTCATGAAACCCAGCCAATTGATTACAGTGATTAAGTAATTTTTACTTAAAAGTTATTTTTTGTAAAACTTTATTTTAACTCACATTTAGATGTTTAGTTTTAATTAAATACTTATACTTGAATACATACAGTAACCTAAAGAATTACCTTCAGTTTTAGGTAAGTATGGCCAATTATATGAAGTATACTCTGAATGATTTTGAATAAAATTTGAACACAATTTGAACATTGATCAGTGTGGGTTAGTTGTTGCTGTCATGAAGTTTACAAAATATAACATATGGCTAGTAAATTTTTAATTTCCTATGTATATTTCTTAATTGGTTTTGGTTTTGAAAGAAATGTTTTAATTCAAATGTTCTATATATAATCAACTGTACTTTTTCTGCTATTGTTCAATATAAACTTGTGGAGTATAGAATGTTTTTATATTGAATTATTAAAGTTTATGGTCAATGTGGAGTACAGCATCCCTCTGATACACACACTTGGCTAAAATATGCCATAATATCAGACTTTTCTAAAAGGCACTTAAATATGGTAGCATAAGTGGGTCTCACATTAACATTTTATCAAGTCATTTACAAATAGATAATGTATGTTAATATAATTATAGCACATCATAAGCCAAGTCTACTGGTTGCATGGTAAGATTAATATAAAAGATACTGTGGAGGTCAAAATGATGTAAAGGTGGCCTTTAAACTCAACATATCTACAATCTTATGGCAGGTAAAACTAAATATACAGAGAAAACTATTTGTTATATAAGGCAGTTTGGTATATTCAGTAATAAAAGAAAAATAGGAAATAAGATATGGTGAAATGAGAGCTAAGTAAAAACTGTTGACTAGACTTCCAGTTTCCATACACTAAAAAGAGAAAGATACACTCCATATGAGTAAGTGAGATGGCGCACATGGCCATAGAGGTAAGACTAGACACTGCATGCAAAAGAATGTAAGAAGGTGAACCTTATCTTAGCAGATAGTTCAGTCTAGGGAATAATAGAAGAAAAGGTCATATAGAGTGTGATGAGATTATAGAGGAAAGGACTTGAGATTCAGATAGGGGAATCAAACTTGGTTTTGCAAGAAACAGAAACTTATTAAAATAAAATGATTCTGACAATTCTCTGTAACGTGGACTAATGGCTATAAGCTGGTGTTTGCCATGTATTAAATGTGACGGGGAAATAAGAAAGAAAAAGCAGTCAACAGAGCAAGGTGCGATGGTCTTCCACTAGGATTTTATTACCAACAATAAACTAGCTTAGCACATTGTGTCCTCTATGTGTTTAATCTACTATGTTTTCATATAGTCTTCTGCATTTATATATTTAAAACATAAGCAAGGCTGTGGCAAATGATTATACAAATTGTAGACAATATTTATACATTTCAGAATAAATTATAATTATTTAATTTAAGAAACACATTATACCATAAAAATCATTTTATTGTAACTAGCAGACATTAAAACAAAGTACATATTAGTTTATTTCAGTTATCCTATTAAAAGCAATATGTAGACAATATTTGAAAAGACTTTTTCATATTTTGTGATCTACTTCTATACTTCCAAGTGACTTTTCTCATAGTTCCATATTCAATTTGTATTTAAAAGGAAAATTAATCCATATGGTTTTGCATTCTTTGTACTTATCTCATCACAATGTTTTGCATGAATTATTTTCTATCTGGAAATGTTCTAAACCTTTTAAAAGCCTTTTATTCTATGTTGCACAAAGCTATTTTATCCACAATTTAAGTCAAGGCTGAAAGGACTCAAATTTATTTGCAAATGAAAACTCATAGGGTTAGAATGAATTAGAAACACTTTATATTAGAGTATATGTGAATATGTGTGAAAATTGTTATACCAGAAAACAATTTGGGAATTTTAATTTATTCTGACCTTTCTCTCCCAATATTTAGAGTAATATGATTGTTAACTAGAATCATATAAACTTTCTTTGAAAGTAGAGAGATTTTTCTCTCTTCAGGCAAAAACATAGATGCTTCTGATTGATAATAATTGGAACTTATTGTTGACAATGCATTTGGCTGCTCAGAATAAAATAGCATTAATTTGTAGACTCAATATAACTTCACTATGTTTTCTCTTTTTTCAGAATTTATGAATGCAACATATCATACTACCTTCTATCACTTTTATACACTCTTCAGAAATCGTTCCCTTCTCAAAAATTCTGTACCACTGACTGCCTTTGTCATTCTTTTAGTACTTACCATTGTCACTGCTAAATTATTAAATATGCATGTTACACATTTGTTCTCTACCCAAATATGTCGTAAGCTCATTCAGAATAGACACTGTTCTCCAATTCTTTGTTTCCCACAAACTGACTGACAAAGACCTTGTATGTGCCTAGAATTTGCACAATAAACATATGGCTAATTTCCTATTCTTCTATTTATAGCTAATTATGGAGCTTTATATTCAAATTTTACTTAGCTATGGCATATTATTTAGAAATAGGATCTCATACTGTCACCCAGGCTGCAGTGCAGTGGCATGATCAAAGTTCACTGCAGGCTTGAACTTCTGGGCTCAAGCGATCCTCTTACTTCAGCCTCTGGAGTAGCTGAAACGACAGGTACACACCAACATGCCTGGCTAATTAAAAAAAATTGAAAGAGGCAGGATCTCGTTATGATGCCAGGAGTCATCGATCTCCTGGCCCCTAGCTTTACTCCTGCCTCAATATCCAAAGGTGCTGGATTACAGGCATGAGCCACTGTGCCCAGCCTGCAATCTATTATTTATTAATGCTTCTCATCTGACCAAAAGATTTAATTTTCCTGAGACACAATATAAATGTGAGTGAAAGGATGACTGAGTCAACAATGCTGTATTTGCACAAAGAACAGTGGAGACTGAAAGTAACTGAAAGTAATTCCAGTTTGGCTCAAGAAACAAGGGCCAGGTTTTAGGAGAAGGTACAAATATTTTTACAACCTTGGTTCAAGTCACTCATTTACTTTCTGCCCAGTCCCCAAAGATTCATAATCATATAGATTGCAATTAGACACATATGGATACAAACAAACATACAACAGTGAAAGAAAATTTTCTAGAATTTCTATGACATCATGAGTTCAATCTCATTTCTTGATAGTGTACGGCAGTGAATATCTCTGCCAGTCATGAGGTCAAAGCATCAGCAATAGTAGTGGGGCAATGACCTCAATAGAAATGGAACATGAACATTTTGATACATGCATTAGCTCTGTTGATATCAGTGAACAGCTAATTATAGCCGTATGTCAAGGTGGCATGAATATCAGTCAGCTCTTATCAGTGTCATTTCCTTGAAAAGTCAAGGAAATCAAGTATTACCACTTTTGGGGGAAATATCAGTACTCTCTGTATTAAACAATACAAAATCTCAGTGTGGATTCTGTAACTTATCCGCAGCAATATTGGTTATAGCATCATAGCTGCTGTTTGGATGACTGTGCTGACTGAAAATGCCACCAGATAATAGCACAGATAGATAAAGGAAAGTGGCCAATACCATAACGTATCCATAATGAACAATTTTCAGAACAATAGGTAACATCATCTATTTCAAAATGGCTTGAAAGAGGCCAAAACTTTTGAAGAGTAAGTGAGCACAGAACTTCAAAATGCTTGTGACTCTTACAAGGCTCTATTTTTCTCTTCAAGCTGCTGAGAACTGAGAAATATAGAATCATTTTACTTCTGTTCAAGAGGCATTAAGCGAATAGCACAATTTACTATGCACTATCCTGGGTGTAAGAGACATAGAAATTAGGTGGACTTACTCCCTGCTCCTTTAATGGTGAAGACAGATGCTTATGAATTTTTTTATGTAACGTTACATGTATTATTATAAAAGGTGAGTACAAATGATATTAGTCATTGTGAAAATGATGCACATCTGAGATTTTAAGGATAAGTAAAAGTTAGAAGGCCAAGAAATTTACCTAACCAAAGAGAGAAGCTGGTAAGAGCTAACATTTATTCAGTGATTTCTTGTGGTTAATGTTCTCCTAAGCACTTTACATGGATCATTCATTAAATCCTTAAAACAACTCTATGAGATGGTTCTACAAGTTCTGTTATACCAGTTTTACATAAGGGGAAATTAAATATTAGAATAACAATTGTCTTGCACAATATTACAAGAGTAGGTGGATTGAGAATGCAGGCAATTTGACCCCAGAGGAAACACTCAGCATTTTGCTAAACACTATGGAGATCTGTGTAAATTCATCTTCTACTTATCCTAAATATTTTAGTGAGTCATTTAATTTTCTAAGTGAGCATGAAACAGTAAGATATATGCTTAAGATCTGATGGTCTTGTGCAAAGGCATTTTGAGATAATTTTCGGTCCAGAGGCTGGGAGACCATTTAGAGCTAACTGCATGTGAACTATGTCAGGATCTAACTTATGACAGATGCAGCAGTGAATGGAAAGGGGATGGATTTGAGATGCAGGACTGAAAATTTCCAGGACTTGTGCAAAGGGATGAAGGATGATTGTGTAGATGATATTATTAATAAATTTAACTAAGAGAGGAAATGCAAGCATAGCATATTTGAGATGTGAATTGAAAGATGGAATAAAAGTAGATGCTTTGAGTGAGATGAGATTGAAGTGTCTGTTGAACATTTATATGAATGTGCACAATACAGTTCAATGTATAAGTCTGAAGAAGGAAAAAGAGTTTGTGAGTTATATTTCAATTTCCTTTAGTTCAATTTGACAAATATTATTGAGCAACTAGTATAATCTTGTCAAAGTAAGATAGACGGAAAGACTAATAGGAAACCATTCATTCTCTCAAGGATCTAAACATCCCTGAATGGTTATCATTATATAGGTAGGATATGAATTATATTACTCTACGAATACATTAGCTTGAAAGGAGAAATAAAGCAAAAGTAGAATGAAATGGACAAATGAGATAAACTAAGATAGCAAAGAGATTAGAAAGAATATTGAGAAAATATCATTTATGATTGAAATGGCAATAGAATTTCAAGAGGGGGAAAGCTCAACAATGACCTAAATGTTTATATGCAGCACATTTTAAAAATATTTCTATCTCGGTTGTTCCTCTTTTGCAATATTTATTTGCAATCTGAGAATGACTCTATCGACCCAACACCACACACTGAATACAGACAGAAAATAACATTATTACTTCAGCTCCTTCAGTTGGCTGTGTTTGTATTCTGCTGCTTACAATAGAAGAGATCAGACCAAATCTTGACTTGTAGCAAAAGTATGACTTCAAAATACAGCCTTTGCCAAAACCACATCAGGAAATGTAATCTTATCTCAGTTGTGATTTAATTTCTTAGGGTCAAAAGAATTTAGGAAAAGCATATATAAAGGCAATATTTTGTACAGAAATATAATTAAGTACAAAGGTTTCTATATAATTACAACTCTCATATTTACTCTAACATTTTAATGAGGAAGAATAAAGAGTTCAGGTTATTACAGGATATATGAATAGACACAAGGTAAATATTGTGTGCATGTCACTTATGGAATTACCAGGCATTTATAGAACTGAAACCTAAAAAAGAGTGAGATAACATAAATTGAAAAAATTCAAATACCAAGATCATTAAATATCCTTTCTGCAGATTGCACAAAGAGGCATCCCTGCTTCTGTTTTCTGACAACCTGCTCTTTTACAGGTATGAAGTACTAGGCAGCAGATGCTAAGTCAGGAAAAAGTATCATTCCATCTCAAAGCCCATTCTGTGAGGTTAGTCAATTTTTCCTTCTAATTCAATGTTTACATAAACTGCATTGAGAATTGAATCATTAGTTACTTATTATTTATTTATTATATATTTGTCCTTGGAAAAGACTGCATGTAATATTTAAAAAACCTTATCTTTGGTCCCTGTTTGTATCATTTATTCACTTCTAATAAAAATTTGAATCACTAGAATTGAGAAGACATTGCAGTTCTACTATTGGCTTCATATGACTTACAATTTATTGTAAATACTATTTATAGCATTGGTTATATGAACAAACATAGTGGTATTAATAACTGGAATTATTTTAAAGGCCTGGTATCCTAGTAGGTTTAGAAATGCATTCCAAAAATAAACTATGTTTCTGAAAACATAATTTGTAGTACCAGTAATAATAATAACAAATGGAAATTATCAATTGTAAGGTCAGATTGGGAGATCATAAATATAGCTTCTAGACATAATTTAGGCCCATTAATTTGGAATTACAGATTTAGTGATATTATTTTAATTTACTTTAGTACCCTTTAAAATTAATTTCAGTAGCCAGAAAAAGAAAAAAATAATATTTAGTATGATAATTGTTTTAAGTAATTGTATATCATTTTGGGAGAAAAAAATTCAGCCTGAGAAGTAGTTTTCAAATAAAAGTTCCATTTAAGTGATATAAATACATTTGATATTGTATGCATTATGTTTGAAAAGTTGAAATAAGTGAAAAATTTTATAAACTAAATGGATACTCACTTGCCATTATACATAGAAATAATCTTCTCTATCCAAATGACATTTAAACACACAAACACTTCAAAATACTGGTATGAAATGGAGATGAGGAAGGTATTAATAAAATTATTTATTTGAGTTGGAACTTGAAAGATAAACCAAGTTTAAATGTCCAGAAAAAATAAATAGAATGCAATCCAGATTTTCTAAAGCACACAAAGACAGACATAATGCTGTAAAAATTCATGAGAAGTACAGGAAACAACCAGTAACACTTGAACGCTTGGTTTGGATTGGACACAGCATGCATGCTTTCTTTCTTTTTTTTGAGATAGGGTCTCACTATGTTGCCTAGGCCAGCCTTGAATTCCTGGATTCAAGCGATCCTCCCATTTCAGTCTCCCAAGTAGATGAGATCACAGGTGCACGCCACTATGCCTGGCAATTATGCATGCTTAGAGAGAAGAAAAATTTCAGATATGGTACTTCTTTGAAGGTTCCATGATTAATAATATATGTTAGAAGAAAAGACAAAAAAATAGCAAAGATATTGTCTGGGCAAAGATGTTGACTTACATTATTTAATTTTTAACAAATTACCTGAGCCAAGGAGTAAACTATTAATAAACTAAAATCATGACTGACTTTTAAAATGTGGAAAATGGCAGAATTATATAATTTCATGCTTCTAAGCAAAAGACTTCCCTTCCTCCTAACCCTATGTATTAATATTTAGCATTATTGTGGAATAGAGAGTATATATACAAAAGTATTCTGTGTAATGAAACAGTACAGAATGGTACAATATTTATGTTAGCAAAAATGGAATCATTTGCTGTACCCATTTCAATGGAAATAAAGTATGCAAATATATTTTCAGACTGGTTTTTGAAAAGCTGGGTAGATGATGGAAAACTGTATTGACTCATCTGTGAGATACAAAAATCCAAATTGTATAAAGAAGATTTTTATATACTTTTAAAATAGCTTAATGTGTTAGGCCAGTGACAACAAATGGTCTTCCTTTTTTAGACTATGTATCCAGTATTGATGGCAAAGACTAAGTGTTGAAAATAACTCTTTAGCACAGAGTATGCATTCTTAGATTATAAACTATGTGGTCTCAAATATTGGCTCTATCATTAATCATTATTTTCCTTGGGCAATATCATTAAACTTGAAGGCTCAGTTTACTCACATAAAATCTAGCAAACTTTTGGTTGCATCTCACACGCAACCATTTCATATTTATATATTTGAGAGATTATAATCCCCCAAAAGTCAAGTAATACTATCTGCTTTTAATCACTGATATATCCTGAGCATCTAAAACATTGCCTTACATAAAGTAGGCCTCAAATATATATTTGGTAAATAAATATATATTAGAATATAGTTGAAATATTTTGAGATTTGGTATAAAATTTGTTTCTTTATAAAAGAATTTTGATTCCCTGTGAAGGCTAGATATGGTATGGTTATACTTAGATATAGGAGAAAGAAGCTGCAATCTAGACTTGCATTGTTGGAAAGAATTTAATGGGTGTTCATAAGGATAAAAAACAGAGACAGATCTTTGAGATAATGAAAAAAATATAATCAATAAGAATTGGAAAAAATGGAATATGGGAGGACTAGGGGTCTAGGAAAATCCTGCCTCTCACCCATTGCCCCGACTCTCCTCCCCTGGCCTCATCTCCTCATGCACAGGCAAAACAAATCTATAGGTCAAGGTGCGATCACTTATTTATTAGTGATGTAACCAAAATGGATGTTATCCAAAAAAAGAAATAACTTCAAGGAAGTATGAGTAAGTTCACTTGGGGCAGGAGAAGTTTTCAGTATTCCTATGTCTATATCATGTATGGATATTTTTAAAAAATAGTACAAAAAGAAATATGGAACTGAGTTAAGAGTTGAATGACACACATATTGAATTAGGAATTATCATCAAGATAAGAGAGTTCCAAAGTTTTCTGAAAAGACCAAGATAGTAAATATTTCAACTTTGTTATTTGATCTCTGTCATAACTGCTCAACTTTGCCACTGCAGCACAAAAGTAGCTATAGGCAAGGCATAAGGAAGGAGTGTGGTATCTGTGTTCCAATAAAACACATTAGGAGTTAGAACTATTACCCTTGATAATTTAAATACATCAAATTAAACATTTACCAGAAACAAAGTAGAAAAAAAATCTGTTTCACTCTAGACATATGTTTTCTAAGAGAATAAATATTCAATACATTATTTTATGCCTCCAGAATATCACATTGGCTTTCCTACACTAAAACACCTACAATAATGTCAACATCTTTCTGAGTACCTTCAAGTAGCTGATGATTAAGTCAAATTTTAAAAATGGATGGTATAAGTAATAATTTTAACTTCAGTCTGTGAAGCATCCTGTGTATGTGCTCCAGAGAAATATATAGTGTACACCTGCTTCAACTGTCCAAAAATATTTAAAATTAACTTTTCCATTTGGGTTGTTTCCACATCTTTGCAATTGTGAATTGTGCTGCTATAAACATTCGGGTGCAGATGTCTTTGTAATAGAATGTCCTTTGTTCTTTTGGGTAGATGCCCAATAATGGGATTGCTGGGTCAAATGGTAGGTCTACTTGTATCTGTTCACAATTGCAAAGATGTGGAAACAACCCAAATGCCCATCAATACATGAGTGGATTAGTAAAATGTGGTATATGTATACCATAGAGTATTACTCAGCTGTGAGAAATAACAGTGATATAGAATCTCCTTTGTTCTCTTGGAGAGAGTCGGAACCCATTCTACTAAGTGAAGTATCCCAAGAATAGAAAAATAAGCACCACGTGTACTCACCAGCAAACTGGTTTCCCTGATCATCACCTAAGTACACATTTGGAAATAACACCAATTGGGTGTCGGACAGCTGTGGGGAATCGGGGGAGGGGATGGGTGCATACCTACATAATGAGTGCAATGCTCACTGTCTGGGGAATGGACACACTTGAAGCTCTGACTCGGGGGTGGGGGGAGTGGGGGGGATGGGCAATATACATAACCTGAACTTTTGTACCCCCATAATAATCTGAAATAAAAAAAAATAATGTTTCCAGTTTTAAACATGGCAATTATGAGAGGTAGTATTTTAGAATAAATTGATTTCTCAAATTCTAGGAGAGGCTTGGACTCTTTATTAGCACTGGAAATCTGGAGTGGTAGAAAATGTTCATTCTACTATTTAACAGATCTATTTAAAAGAGTTTCTTCCCTTATATTGAGAAAGTACTTGTTACATCCAATTACCCCTGAATATAGAACATTCAGAGTAGTATGTTTCATAATAGAATTGGCTTTCTGCCTAGAAGACTATGATTAAATGTTAATTAATATAATTATTTGAGAGTCCACCTTCTAGCCAAAAAACTTATTTGTGATTTTTTGCGCTCACCATAGAATTTAATCTTTGATGAAGCTTGTATTTTGATTTGCAACTGCTCTATCCATTGGTCCTCTCTCTCAAGTAGTTCAAAACTCATACAGAAAAAGATTTTTATGATACACCTTCTGATTTTAACACCAGAGACTATGCTAAGTCTTTTGCGTATTTAACTAATTTAATAATTAAAATTGTTAAGTTTCATAGTGAGTATTATTTTATCAATTTTACAAATGAGACTTCAGTTAATATATTCCATTACACAATTGCAGTGCATTTTAAAATGCAACAAAATTAGTTCAAACTTTTATGTGATATCTGCAAAAATACATATTTTATAAAAGTATACTCATTTCAATATAGATTACAACAATAAAAAATGGGTGGCTGGAATAAATTTACTTATAAATAGATGTTTTATTTTTAAATTCTTCATACTTATAGCACCCAAGATGTGCACTTCATTTTTGTATGTTCTTTCTTGCTTGATTATTTCTTATTGTTTCCTTCAAAAGCATTTATTAATAGAATGGACACGCTTGAGGCTATGACTCAGGGGGATGGGCAGGACATGGACAATGTATATAACCTGAGCTTTTGTACCCCCATGAAGAGCTGAAATAAAAAAAAAAAAAAAAAAGAATGATAACTACATTCTGGGAACCAAAAATATATATAAATTTAAAAAAGAGACATAAATAGAAATAAAACTATACTGAGATATCATTTTTCAGCCATCAAATTAACAAAAATTTAAAAACTTGACAATGTAAAGCGGTGGGGAAATAAGCTCCTCTCATTGCTGTGGGAAGGTGAAAATGAACAACACTTTGGGGAATTTGGCAATGTCTAGAAAAATCACATGAGCATTTATCCTTTGACTCCTTAATCCTATTTCTAAGAATGTCTCCCAAAGATATAATTGCAAAATTTGAAATTATAAGCATAAAGCTAGTTATGGTGACATTACCTGGTATAGCAAAAAAACTGAAACAACCTAAATTGGTTTAATAGGGATTGGTTTAATAAACTATGCTGCATCCAAGCAATAGGGATCTGCAAATGTAAAAAGGAATGAAGAAAAAACAATTGTCAGGATATATTATTAAGTGAGGTAAAGTACAATGAGGACAATGTTTATGGTATGCTACCTTTTGTGTGGGGGAAATTATATAAAAATTTTTATTTATGTTTTAAAAAAGAAAAAAATGAAACAATATACCAAAAATTGATTAAAAGCATCTCATGTATTGGAAGAGAGGCTGCAGGATGAAGCAAAGACAGAAGGAAAAGTTCTGTGGGTGCATCTTGTTATATAGTTTTGGCTTTAGAACAATATAAATGGTTTGTATTAATATAATTACAGTGGGAAAGACAAAGCTGAAAACAAAACAACCTGAAACAAATGTACCTAACCTTACATCATTGTGGTGCCATAGCTGTGTGAACAAATGTCAACCTGAAAGAGCCAATCTTTAAAGGTGCCTACCTGGGCCTGGATTTAAAACAGAGCCAAGAGCAAATTACTTTGTGTACCAGGTGATCATTCTCAATCATTTCTCCTTAGCAGGAGAAATGCATATATTGGCATGTTTAATTTGTTATATTTAATAACCCTGAGAAATAGAAGTAATATTGACCCTGTTTTACCAAAGTAAAACATTTGAATTTTATGTTATTTTTAAAAAATACATGAGAAAATGACAAAAAGGACTCAGATAAATCCTAAAACTAAACTACAGATATTATGAAGGACATAGTAGAGAAGATATCCAGAATTGTAAGAGAACAATTATATTTCACTCTTATTCTTTCAGCTGTTGAAGACATGATGTAAGTACTAAACACAGAGAGAAAGGGGAATATTTTAGCATTAAGATTAATTTTATGAGAGAATAAGGAGGCATGAATGGGTATATTTATTCAAATGAAAAGTCACTGAAAGAGATAATGCAAATTTAATGTGATTTAATATAATAGTGTCTACTTTAAAAGAGGTAAAATTGCTTTCTGTGCAGACTCAGCCACCTATAGAATACTTTATCCATTTTAGATACCTAAATTGGAAGTTAACTCAAGAAAATGGACAAATGACGAAGTTAATAAAAACTTTGGAAGCAATGTTATCTGAAGAATGAGAAAGGGGTCAGAAAGTTAATATTTGGAATAAGAAGTTGAATTTTCTGCAAATATCTGAATAATCTTTATGTAGGAAAGAATAGATTGAAAAGAAAAGACATTTCATTTTTATACAGAGGGCAGAATTAAGATGACTTGTAGGAAGGTATATAAAAACTTAGCATGAGAATTCTAGAATGAAATTTAACCAAAAATAAAATGTATAACATGACAGAATGATGAGCTTTCTTTTAGTCACAAATGTGCAAAAGAGGGTAGTTCATAATCTATAGATTTATAGAGAAGACTGATTAATTTTGAAAATTTACTCTATGTATGATTTGAAAATTTTTATATTAAGAATGCATAGATAAAATCAAAGGACATGCATAAAGCTCATTAATTTATGTTTTATTTGCTACATGTTTTTATTTATCTTGATTAAACACCTTGAGGTCAGGGTCAATATGTTTGTTACTGTCACTGATTATTCAAAATGCTAGATAAAGAGCTTAAATTATTTGAATATATATTAAATTCATTTGCACTGACCTTAATGAAACATTTAATAGAAAGTATACACTGACAATTTAGAAAAAAGTGATGTATTTATGTGCATTACATTTATATAATATTTTCGGAGAAAATGAGATAGCTACTTGAAACATGAAAAGCAAAGTGATGCAGCAAGCATGATTTATCCATCCACAAATAATTGGAAATATTACTTTGGACAATTTGCAGTTAAAACCTTTTGGTATAAAAAAATCAAACTGATGACTCAAGTAAAGATGAGTAAGCTGGAAGCTAACACTATGGAGACAAGGACTTAAAGACTCAGCGCAAGAGTTCTGAACACAGCTAAGGACAGTAGATTCTTCCCTGGGCCTGTGTTAGTCATAAAGATGTAACTGAAATGCTCCATAAACATGAAGTCTCTAAAATGCAGTTCCATCCTTATAATAGGAAATGAAATCTTCCTTGCTCCGTGGGTCTGGTGAGGCAGAATGGAGGTGTACCATGGCCGCAGAGTTCTGAGTGAGAAATAAATTCCCTTGTGAGGAGTCAAAATCTCAAACAAGAGTAGGAGGTAGTGAATCAAAATTTATTCCACCCACACATGTAGGAATCCAAAAGATGAGAAATTAACATAAAATGTCCAGAGCTGTTAACCTCTCCTGTGTGAGCAGAAAGAAAATTTAAATCTCCTCTACACAAAAATCAGATGACTTCCATCAAGACAACCAACCAACCAAACAGACCTATTTTAACTGAGCTTACAATAAAAAAAAGAACAAAACCAAAACAAAAGAAAAGATCATTGTGATGAAAAAACTTACAGATATAACACAGAAAAACCTCTTTTAAAGACATACAAAACAAGAATAGTGTGAAAATAGCGTAAGTACATGTATTTTAAAATTGTAAAATAATTTTTTTTTCTTCCGAGCAGTAGAATGGGATACCATTTTTAAAACAACAAATCATTGTGTTAAAGAACCAAATAAATTATGTGGAAATGAAAACAAATTATATAAGCATTTCCATGAATCAAATCTCTTTCTGTTCAAAATAACTAGATTCTTACAGTTGAACCTTTTCTGATATATCAAAGATTTGTTCTAGAAACTTTTATGCAGTAATGTATTTCTTAATACAAATGTAATAATGTTGCCATTGACTTAAAAAAAAGACAACTTTCTGGCAATGGACTTTATTTTAATATATTCTGTTATGGCTAGCCCCTTAAATATGCTAATATAATTCCGCAGCATTAGAACATCTATGCATACGTCAAATCATGTGTTGACAGATTTGGAAAGTTTTCTCAGTATGAAAGCAATCCATTATGAATTAATAGTACTATATTTAATCAGCCACTAAAATAATGGCAGAGATCACCAAGGCTATAGTACCAATACCTAATATCACACTGGGGTGGTAGTTGTTGAAATGCCTTCAGTCATTCACTCTTAGTACTGCTTTGGCAAGTGGTAGGTGTTAATAATCAAATTATTATTGTTTTTGGCCTGGTATAATGGATTTTATGGCCTAATTATATTTTGACAAACAAACAGTAATGTAACAGTTATAGTTAAATTCTGACAGCATGTCTAAACAGTTAATTTAGGCATTAGCCAAACTATATCTGAAGTACCTGGCCTTATCAGTCAGATTTTTCTTTATCTTGTTCTTGTCAGATCATCTAAAATAACAACCAGCATGGAATACTGGTTGGTATATAGTTGGAATATAGTTGGTAAAATAAAATGAATAATAATGAGGGACGTAAATCTTGTTTGTAATAAACCACCACAAAATGTAGGTCCCCTCCCGCTGAAAGCATTTATTGTTTCTCATAATTCTGTGTGTTGGCAGGGCATTCTTTTTTAAAAAAATTAATTTAATTTTTTTTATTTAGTAAGTACAGTGTGGTTTTTTTTGGTTACATGGTTAAATTTTATCATGTTGAAGTCAGGGCTGTCAGTCTCTGGGTCACCAGAATAGTGTACATTGTACTTGATAGGTAGACTTTTATCCCTTATCCCCTCACACCCAGTTCTTAGTTTCCAATGTTTATTACTGCTCTTTATGACCATGTATATCCTTTGTTTAGCTCCCAGTCATATGTGAGAACATCTGGGATCTGTGTTTCCATTCCTGACATACTTCATTTAGGAGAATGGCCTCCAGTTACATCTAAGTTGCTACAAAAGATATCACTTTATTCTTTTCTATGGCCAAGTAGTGATTTGCCTAAGCTGGTGATCATTGACCTAGAGAGGGTTCACACATCTGACTATTATGTCTGAGTTCTCAGCTGTAAAGGCTGGGGTCACTCCCTACCTGATCTCTCATTATTTAGTGGATATTCCTTGGCTAGTTCACATGATAAAAGAATAAATTCCATCAGCATAAGAGGAAATGCCCTAATGTACAAGTACTTTACATTTCTCCACCTGCCTTATGGTTACTGATACTGAACAAAGTAAGTCATATGGCCAAACATAGAGTCAAAGTGGAAGGGAATTACCCAAGATGTGTATGGAAAGATGTGTTATATGTATGTTAAAATATTTCTATAGGGTAGATTAATAGAAGAAAAATCAAAGCTTGTACATATTTTATAATTTTTTACATTGGCCAAAACCTAATCTTCTTTTTGTACACCTCATTTTAAGCAAATATAGACACATTTCAAGTTAGAAGGAGCCTTTTTTGACTAATATTTGCCTTATTTGGTCTAAATGATTGATCTCACAGTACTGCCCTTATACCTCCAAAAAGTCTTTAAACCTGAAAATATTCTTTCACTTACATTGCTAAATTTTAAATTTCTTTCATTTATGTTACTCACATTTATAGTACCACAATAACTTTGTTTTTAATTTCCTTGGCTCCATTCTTTTCTTCTAACATCTGACCCTTAGAGTTGTGTACAAACTAATGTATTCTAAAAAGCATCTATCTAAATTACAAATATAGAATTTTTCAGTCTATCCAATAAGTAATTATAATTACCTTTTTACATCTAAAATTCTCTTTGCTAGATTCACATACACTTCAGATTTAAAAATAAGCATTTGCCGGAGTTTCATTTATTCTAGGACTATGGGACTCACCCTGACAGTTTCTATTGTGCTTTTGTAAGTGGATGTTTGTCCTGGATTTTTAGGAAATTTAGATTCTTAAAATTATAGCCATTGTGCACTGCTTTATGTTAGATTAGAGTGAGAGAACATAAAATCCCTCATTATTAGTATTTAAGTAAAAGATAAGAGTTCTAATAGTGCCAATAAATACTCAAGCAGCATAACTGCAGGATTTTAATTAGCTCTCCAGGCATGAGAAACAACAAAGTATATTCTGGGGAAGGAGGTAGTCCCAACCATAAGGCAAGGAAATGACATCATATATTCAAAAAATAATGTTTTTTTCCCCCTCATATACATGGCATATATACGTCAGGGTTACTGTGAAATAATGATGTTCCTTCTTATTTTAAATTGAAAAAAAATTCTGATTCATTGTCCTAAGAAAACTCTTATATTTTCTACAATTTGGGATGGTAGCTTGCATTTACACTTGGTACTCTCTTAAATCTTGGCAGCTTAGAGATCTTATGCCAGTATATGTAGCACACGAAATATCTATATAAATAAATGATTAATATATTATGCGTATATGGGCAAAATGAAAGATTTAGATTTAGATTTAAATAATTTTCCCAGTGTTACATTTACACTTTAGGTAGCATTAGAGGAGTTATTTAATTTTGAGATACTTTACTCCTCTCCCTCCAAAAAACAACTACAGAGTAGTTAACAAAAAATAAGTGTACAGCTTGTATTAGCAAGCTAATTACTATGATGCATATGCAGAGGAAATTTCACTGGGGAACTTTGCGAATCAGTGTAGCACAAAAAGCAGGAGTTATTTTAACCAAGAGATGAGGAGGTTAAGCTATTTATTCATCAATTCTTGTCAATGTTAAGAACTGATACCAAGTATTATTAGTAGGGAACCAATATTTCTGGTATCCCATGTGTGGGCTCAGTTACAACAAAAAAAATCTCACATATTATCTGAATTTGGGCCACTACTTTATCATGTAAGACCAAGTAAATATAGATGGGATACATCCACCCCTCCCTTATGTTCATGACTTCTTCAAGGTAGTAACCGGTCACAATCCCTAAAAAGGTGATTTCAGCAGGAGGCTCATAAGACAAGCTACAGCTTCCAGTACTGAAACTGATCTATAACCTGCAGCAGATATTCATCATCTTCCTCCTCTTTACCAGCTCTACATTGTCTTTATACTCAGCTAGCATTTCTGCTGGAAGTTTACTCCCCCTGTGGGATATCTTAAGCTTGAGAGGTAAATACTCCAGATTATTGTATTCTTAAAGACTTTACCTGGCCAATTATAATTATCACAAGTCATGGAAGCCACAAATGGTACTCCAGGGATGACTAAAAATGATGTTTAAAGAAATCGCTGAGACTATTTATTTCTGATCACTGAGTAAGTCAGTGTTCTGTGGGGCAGTGTGTAAGGACAATTTGGATATAGCCTGGGTATAATAGAGTCAGTTCATCATATACCAGTGGTTCTCAACCAGAAGTGATTTTTCACCCCCAGGGGACATTTAGCAAAGTCTGAAAGCATTTTTGATTGTTACAACAGAGTGGATATACTACTGAACTCTAGAGTGTAGAGGCTGAGGATACTGTTAAAACTCCTACAATATATAATAGAGCAACCCATAACAAAGAATTATGCAGCCAAAATGTCAATAGTGCAAAGTGCAACAGTGCAAAGAGAAATCCTGTCATACATTGATTCATTTTGTGAATATCTTAATTCATACATCTCTAAAATGAATATAAAATAATATAAAATATTTTTAAATTATTTAAAACAAAAATATGGACATTGTAACATAAAATAAGGATAATAATGGTTTGATATATAAAATTTCTGAGATAATGTACTTCAAATCTGCCATTCTGGAAAAATCCAGGCTTTAGAGAGTATTGAAATATGCAGATGTGATAGAATGAGCAAAATGCTTTAGAAAAGCTAAACTCCTTTTTCTAGGAAAAATAGGATAGCTTATATTGGTACCTTACTTTTTAAATGCACGTATTGTTTCTTTACTATCAATTAAAGATAAAAGTATGGATAAAAATCCTTGTAGGGATCCTCCTTAAATTTGTGAGCCAATAATTTTTTGTAATTATCTTCTCTTGAAAATGATCAAATAAATAAATACTTGAAAATATGTGTAGCCTTTCACTTGTGCCCTTCAAAGGAGTGTAAGAAATGGCATATATTAATTCAACATAAATCTCTTCAAATGCTTGAAAGATTAGGGCTTCGAAAAGCAACTTTGGATGCATGTCTTGTTTATTATATTCTCTTCTATTGACAAAGATTTAAGAGGAATGTATTGTAAAGAGCATCCTTAGAATATGGAGACATCATCTCATGTGGTAATTATTGTAAGCTTTTGGTGTCCCTGTATGTTGCACAACAGTTTTATCTACAATAAGTGATATATAATAAAGTTATATTTTAATTTTTAAGGTATTTTACCTGGTTATAATGAATTATGAACCATCTCCTTAATAGTTCTCTTATCAAAAATAAAATCCAATATACCATAGTCTATCTTTATTAAAAATACCTCATTTGTAAACTTTAAAAATTTTAAATAACTGGAAAATGAAAAATACACAATCTAACTGTAATCTAATTTTGTTATAATGTCTGTTTAAAAATATTATATTGTATTGTTTATGTATTCATTCTTTCTAATTAAATTCAATAAATACTGCTTACCCATAACATGTGCACAGCCTTACCCTAGGTCTCCTATGAGATAAAGGGTGAGTAAAAATTTATGTGATATAAAAGAACTTACTGTCTAGTAAGAGAGATGAGACATATGCACAAATAAACACAAAAAAGATAGAGTGTGATCAACATTCTTGATTGATTTGAGAAAGAGTAAGTTAAGGCTTCTTGTGATGTTATATGTACATTGCCTGCTCTAGTCTGCTTGGGCTGCTATAACAGAATGTCTTAAATTGAAATAATTTAACAACATGTATTTATTTCTTAAAATTCTGAAATTGGAGTGTCCAAGATCAAGGTGCCAGCCAATTTGGTTCCCAGTTAGTGCTCCCTTTATGGTTTGCAAAAGGTTTTCTTCTTCTTAAAGTATCCTCAAATGACAGAGAGAAAGACAGAGAAAGAGAGCAAGAAAGAGAGATAAATTATTTCTGTTATTTCTCTTCCTGAAGGGATAACAATCCCATTCATGAGGCCTCTGCCATTACGACCTCATTACCTCCCTAAATACCCACCACCAAATATCATAACATTGGGGATTAGAGTTTCAGTATAAATTTTGTGAGGACACAATACATTGTCCTTCAACTATATACAGATGATTACACATAGTCTGACAATATAAATTTGTTGAAAGTATTAAATCCACTTCAGAAAAGAATTTTTGCAATGTTTTTCATATGATACAGTATATGATGCTTCAAATATTTTATATAAAAGTGATGTCTATATTTTCACAATAATTTCTTACACAAATGGGTCACATTTGAAAACACTCGATACTCTTTGGCCAAAAAAAAGAAAAAAAAGAGTGAGAAAAAAAACATGCCAAATATTTGACTCAAATCTTCCTCCCTTGGCTCCAGCAGAATTGAGATTTAAAAACAATAATGACACTAATGATTAAATCAATAAGAACATTTTGGAGAGTTAATAGAAACTTCAGTGAAGAGACTTCCAAACATTGCTGTTACCGAGTTTAATTCAAACATAGAGTTTTTGCTAGAGGCTGAACCTCATACTCACCTGGTGAATGAGAAGTGATGCAAAGTCGGTTTTAGCAAAGGCTGTGGAGTAATAGCTAATTAGATCGGATCAAATTTAACATAACATATCATCATGGGCAAAATCTCATTTCTGAGTATCGACTTTCTCTTCCAGAGCTTATAGAAAAGTGTTTCACACATATTTACTGCTAATGTGAGATCTAGTTTTTAAAGCTGGGATCTTGGCAAAATGCAATCTTGCATATAAAGGGTAATATTTTCTATGTGCTACTAACTTAACTCAAAGGAAACACAAAAGAAAAGTATTGCCAAACAATCATGTACAAAATAGAATAAAATTTATTTATAAAAACCTTACATGAAAGGGGTTCAGATTCAATATTATACTTATACATATATATAATAAATACGTAGTATTATATATGTAAAGTAAATATAATTTGAAACACAAAAAGTAAGATACAAAATAATAGATTTTAAAATATAGTAAATGAAAACATATATTTCGTTTTTAGTTAAAATAGAAACAAAAAAAAAAAATTAGAGAAAGATCTAATAAGAAATCCAATTTTCCTAGGAAGATACCATAACCAGGGAGAGAGAGAGCCAGGGGGTGTTTGGGGCTGTACCTGCCTGGAGTGAAGGTTCAGTCATACTGAACTTGCAGTTTGGGCTAGGGAGGGAGGGAGTCATGGTTCAAATGCCACGGGCTTTTGTATTCCTACCTAGTATTAGTAGGTTTTCCAGGATATATGCTCATTCATTTGCTGTATGCTCTTAGGACAATTTTCAGACACTTGAAATGGTTAGGCATCTACCCAAAGGAAAAAAAGACATTCCATGAAAAAGACATCTGCACTAGAATGCTTATAGAAGCACAATTCACAATTGCAAAGATGTGGAAACAACCCAAGTGTCCATCAATATGTGAGTGGATTAATAAAATGTGGTATGTGTATACCACGGAATACTACTCAACCACAAAATATAACAGTGATCTAGCACCTCTTGTATTATTCTGGATAGATCTGGAGCCCATTCTACTAAGTTAAGTATCACAAGAATGGAAAAACAAGCACCATATGTACTCACCATCAAATTGGTATTAACTGATCAACACTTATGTACACATATAGTAGTAACATTCATCAGGTGTTGGGCAGGTGGGAGCAGGGAGGAGGGTGAAGGGGATGGGTATATTCACACTTAATGGGTGCGGTGTGCACCATCTGGGGATGGACATGCTTGAAGCTCTTACTTGGGTGGGGCAAAGGCAATATATGTAACCTAAACATTTGTAGCCCTGTAATATGCCAAAATGAAAAAAAAGAGAAAAAGTTTTTGATGAGTTATGCTTGTTTCACTCCACAGAGCATCTCACAATACCATTCTGGATGTAAGATTTCCACATAGAATATTAAAAGAGTTAAAATATTGCTATTTTATTTAAAAAAATCATAAAAGTCACCCAAACACATACATGCACACACATGTACACACACACACACACACACACACACACACACACTCTTTCTTCAGGCACAGCCATGTGCCTCAATCACCCACACCACCACTGCTTATCTGTAGGGTGAAGTACCTAGGCTGGGAAACAGAAGCTGAAGAGAACAGAGTCTACTGGTCCTACCCCATCTCCTGTTCCTAAAACAAGGGTGTCACTCGCCAGGCTCCCTGTCTTCAGTTCCAGAACCACAGCTCAGAGATTTTTGCCCAGGGGAAAAGGCAGGACACAAAATATCTCTGACAGCTTCCCAGAGAAATGAACTTTTATTAAAACAGAGTGTGAGGAAGTTCAAGACTAAGGGTGCTATCAAAAATAATGCAAAATTGGTAACTTGGAACTAAGGGGAGGGTGGTAATTTCATGAAAGGTAACAAGGTAAATAATAGGTCAAATAGTTTTCCAGGAAGAACTATGAAGAGACTGCTAAGGAAAAGCCTTCCTGAGGTCAGGAAAAAACTCAGACTTGCCTGAAGAGCTACTGCAAAAGAGCCTGCATTTAATCCATATTAAAACAATAATAAAGAAACAAAAGCACCCACAAAGAAAACCCAGGCCCGTCTGGCCTCACTGGTGATTCTACCAAACATTTAAAGAAGAATTAATACCAGTGCTTCACAAATGCTTCAAAAAAAAAAAAAAAAAATTAGAAGAAGCAATAGTATTTTATGAAGCTGGTGTTATGTTGATATCAAAACCAGAAACATATATAACAAAGAAAGAAAATTACAGATCGATATCTCTTACGAATGCAAAAAAAAAAAAATCTCAATGAAATACTAGCTAATCAAATCCAGAAATATAGGAAAACGATAATGCACCATGTTCAAGACAGAGGTATTTTTAGAATTAAAGGTTAATTTAACATTTGAAAATCAGTTAATATGATAAACCATACCAAATGAATAAAGGGAAAAACGCATAATAATTTTATCAGATGTAGAAAAAGCATCTGGCTAAATCTAGCACCTCTTCATCATAATTATATACATTCAGCAAACTAGGTAGAGAAGAGAAATTCTTCAAAAGTAAAGGACAGCAATGACAAACCCACAGCTAGCACCATACTTGAGGGTAAAACACTGAATGTTTTTCCCTTTCAAACACCTACCAATATAGATTTTATGATTATTGGTCTATTAAAATTTTGTTTTATGTTAAGATTATCTGGTAGCATTTGGTTTTCCTTGAACTTTCCCAAAATAAAAAAAAATTCCCAAAATATATTTTAAATTTATTGACACAAAGTTTTTCATAGAATGAACATATGTGTATATGTGTCATGTGTGCCATTCCTAAGGTAATTTTTTATAATATATTTACTCTTTCCTTACATATTTACAGTATTCTTCATGTTCCAGCTTGTTAGATATGTTTCTATTTTGTAGCCTTCTAAATATATATCCTTTCTGTTTTCTCTTTGTTTTCTATTTTATTATTTTATGCTATTATTATTTTGAAAGGATGGATATAGAATTATTTTTCCAGTTTCTTGAGTTAGTGGATTATTTCTGCAATTTTCAAAATTTTTCCTCAACAATGGGTTTGGTGTAGGGTATTATATTACCTCTATGTGTCATTACACTCATAGATTTCATAATTTTTAAGTAGCATACTCCATGTCCTTTAATTAAGTTCTAAATATTTCCTTTGTGTATACTTACTAACTCAAAAGGTATTTAGTAAGACTTTTATTAAATTGCCAAATTTTTGGTCATATACAATACCATCTTTAAAGTTTCTAATCTAATGAGTTTCATTAGATAATTATATTATTGATATTGGACAATTTTGTGATGTTTTATGATACATTAAGTAATAATTTTTATAGAAAATTTTGATTTTCTGTAAAAAAGTAAATCAAAATACTTATTTATAACTGAATCCACTCCCATCAGCATCTGCTTTCATACAATATGTCACTTTTTTAAGAGATAAGATTGAATATCGAAAGTGCTGATGATTTTGACTAAATGAATTTTGTATTACATGTCTTGAGACTGAATAGCAAAAGTACCTGCTCTGTACTGCAATTTACTTATTTTTCCCCTCCTTTGTTTACACTTGTTTACCTGTCTTCTTTGTCCCTCCCTCCCCACACCATAGTATAATAAAACAAAGATTTTAGAACGTGGTTCAAATGGCCACATTTTTCTTCATTCTCATCATAACTACAAAGAGACCCCTGCTAGCAGGAATAAACAGACACAATTGCTCAGGAAATATAAAATCAGAGATAACTGCCCTCACCCAAAACATATTTCTAATGAAATTAAATGTTAGAGTATGTATGCAAAGTCCAAAACAATAATTACAAATTATATCAACAGCAAAGCAAGTATATTGACTTCAGAATGTTACCAAAATTTTCATGTAGCCTTATTTTGCACACAGGAGGACACATTTAAATAAAATTACCGATTTTGTTATTATTAATTTTTTCATCAATAGTCTCATTTTTATCAGTTTTGTTACAGTGTGGTTACCTAAAACCATTTTCTCTCTCTCTCTCTTTTTTACATAATATTACAAAATATTGTCTTCAATAATAGCTTTTCAAATACCTTGTGCTGATTTGTGACTTATTGTACATCTCAGCTTCTGGACTAAGAACAATTTTTATTGTCCAAGGGTTCTTGTCACCTTTTGGTCAAGGAGAAGTATCTAGGGAATGGAGACACAGTTTCATTTTCAGTTTTGTTTTAATAAGTGACAAAATTGATATAAATCTAGGTGAGAGGGAACTATTGAATGCAATGTTTGCATTGAAAATATATAGTTGTTTTTCTAGCGGTCTTTCTAAGTAACTATTTCTATTATACATCAAAAATGCTCTAGTTATTAAATGTTAACATATAGGCAATCAGGCTGAAAAATTATGGTTAATGACAAGCATTTAGGATTAACATCATCGGTACCAAAGTGAAAACATCTTGTTGCATGAGAAAGAAGGAAATCAAGTGGAGGATTACTGTAATAGTTGGGCTATAAAAATATGACTGGAAACTTTACCAGTGAAACTGCTTTGGGAGTTTCAATACTATCAAAATAAAATTTTCATTTTTACCTTTTTCTTCCCACATGATTTTGAGATTTCGTGTATGCCTCAAATTATTAAAAATGGTTAGAAACAATTGATTTTGAAACATGCATTGCCTATGAAAAGGATAAAGTATATGTGAATATCACAGCTACTGATTCCCTACACATCCTCAGATGAAATATCAATATTGTTATGCATGAATCATAATAAATTTCATAAGTAATGCATATATTGAATATTATATAGTTTTAGAAAAATTATACTATCTTATTTTGTTATAAAAATAATCATACACTTGCACAATTTTTCACCTTGTCCTACTTAAGCTAAAAAGAATGAGATTTAGAAAGGGGATTGAAGATATAGCATAAATATGGCAAATGACTTCTTAAGCTGCCTCAGAGATGTTGCAGAATTATAATTGTTAGATGTTATAAAATGTCAGCTTTTGTCTATAGTAAATATAATTTACAGAGCAGAAAAGAGTGATTAGAGACAGATCACTGAGAGGCTAATGAAAAGAGCCGTCGGCACAGATGTGGATTGTTCATTTTGCAAAAGATCATAGCGATGACAAGTTTTGAAGGTGTTTTACATGCCCTGAAATTCATCACAGACATGTTCAATCATGCTCTGAGATACAAAGCAATCTAATCATTTTTATATTAAACAATTCAAATTCTATGGACTGTGTTTGATTCACATTTTGAAAGGCATTAAGTTGAGTCATTCATTGCTTGAAAGTTAAAGTATGTTTCATAAATTGGATTGAAGGAAACATTAACAAAAGAGGGCCCTAACGAAACATAACAGAATAGAAGGATGGGGCTTGGCAAAGACGATAAACCAGGGATCAAATTGCAAAACTAAATTGCAACAGCAAAATAAATAGATCTGATATGCTGTTGAAAATAACAGCCTACATATTTGTTTTGAAAATGATGTCCTCTAATAACTATTAAAGGAGTTATTTGAAAAGTTCCATGCTTTTTTAGCTAATGAGATTGTAGAACTGAAAACATTGCCAATGGCTAAGGAAGAAAGGATAAAAAAGAAAATTATGTTTCTTTAGCATCTTTTGGTAAATGAGTACTATTGCTTAATCAAATAAAATTGAATTGGAATTTTATTTTAAATCAGAGAAAGCAGAATTATCTGAGAAAACTCTCAGAAAGACATTTAAAGGAAACTAGGAACACATGAAAAAGGTGAGGTCAACAATAACAATTTCCACTTGTTAAATAGATAATACATTTTATTATCTTTTTATTCACTAGAACAAATTTATTCTAGTGAATAAAAAGATCTGCATAATAAAATCCTGTAGACTACTCATATCATTTAAAATTTTATTAAAGTGTTTAATATTCTAGGAAAATTTTAGGCAAGAAGATTTTAGAGAATCATTTTGAATATGGAATTTTTAATATTAATCAATAATATATTTCAGACAACATGTTTTCTTAAGATAAATATGTGTATGCTATTGCTGGCTAGAATTTGAATGATTTTTTTTTTAAATCTGGATAGTAAAATATAATGTGTGTTATTATTCTAAGAAGATAGTAAATCAATAATTCAAGGAACTGAACTAAAAAGATTTAGATAATTTAAAAAACAAAGAATTAAACAAAAATATAGCAACAGTAGCAACAATAGCAGCAAAGCAGGGGTGAAAGGAAAAATTAAGAAGCAATACTGTCAATGTGCCTGACAATAAGCCAGAATTAATAAATGCCTTTATCTGAAAAGAAAAAGGGAAATTGAAAGATATAATGTCACTGATTGTGGACATACTTGGAAGTTTTCAGAAAAATAAAAAAAGTGGCAAAGAGGAAAATAAAACAGTTCTAAAATTTACATGAGAAAAAATGTTTAAGAAAATTAAAAGTCCACAACAGAATGGCTTTAAGAAAAGATGTCAACTCTTTTAAACCTGGGCAGATTATTTATTATACTTAAGCCTCAGTAGTCACATGAGTAAAGAACAAAAAACAATGTATTTATTTTTAAATAAGTAATAAGCTAAATTTCACTTTGTGGTACATAGTTCCATGAGTTTTGAAATAGGCAAAAAGTCAAATATCCACAACCATAAAATTCCTTAGTGCTGCTCCTTTTAGTTAACTCCACTGGCAACCACTTAGGTGCCTTTTCCAGAGTCATAGAAATAAAAAATATATACTATGTTGCCTTTGGCTCCTTTTACTCAGCAAAATACATTTGAGAGGACTTCATGATGTTGTGCATCAATAGTTAATTCCTTTTTATTGCTGAACAGCATGGATGTTCCCTGGGATTTTTGTTTGTTTGAAGCCAATTACCGGATGAATATTTGGGTTGATTCCAGATTTTAATGATTATTAGTTAAGAGTTACAATTCCAATCCCCTATAAGTTTTAAACAAACAAATGTTTTTATTTCCCCTAGGTACTAAGAGTGGAACTGCTGTGCCAAATACCAGTGTGGTTAGTTATACATGAAACTTAGAAACTGTTTCAAACCAGGCTGTTCCCTTGTGTGTGCAAGTTGATCATAGGAATTGGGTCATTCTTGACATACCAAACTAAAACAGAGTCAAGAGGACAGGAGGGGGAAAAACACACAGGGAACATAACATTGCTCTAAGAATATAATTCTCTGCAAGCCTGGCTCCTAAAACTACCTGCTGTAACCTGTAAGCAGTTTTATCTAATAGCTACTGCTGTCACTGTAAGAGTAATTTACCCACGGTAGTCACTCACCAATCAGAGCTTGTTTAACTAGCGCCAATGACTTTTCTTTCAATATAACACAGAACATTTCTCCTTTTTATAAAAACCTTAACCTTCTCTTTGTTCTTCAGCCATATTGGAGACCACTCAGTCTGCGTGTATGCCCCACATTGCAATTCTTGCTTCCCAAATCAAATGTTGAGTTTAGAAATTTGTCTCTACAATTTTATTTTGACTTTGACATATGCATTCCCACCAGCAATGTATGGGAGAGCCAGCTACTCTGCATCCTGGAAGCACTTGGTATTGGCAGGTTTTCTTTTTTCTTTTTAAAATTGTGGTCATGCTAATAGGTGTGTATATGGTGGAAGTAGTCACTGAGTTTTTAATTTGCACTGTCCTGCCAGAGTTCATTACTCAAGAACTCATTTACTGAAAAGTCATCAGGGATGTTCACACTATTCTATATCTTCACTGGTGAAGTGTGTGTTCAAATCTTTTGGCCAGTTATTATTGTTTTGTTTACTTATAGTTAAATATATATCCACAAATCCACATATTAGAGTAACATTTTATAATTTATGTATCTAACAAAGATATCTGACAAAAGACATTAATATAACATAATATGGCCGGGCACGGTGGCTCACACCTGTAATCCTAGCACTCTGGGAGGCCGAGGCAGGTGGATTGTTTGAGCTCAGGAGTTCAAGGCCAGCCTGAGCATGAGCGAGACCCTGTCTCTACTAAAAATAGAAAGAAATTATATGGACAGCTAAAAATATATATAGAAAAAATTAGCCGGGCATGGTGGCACATGCCTGTAGTCCCAGCTACTCGGGAGGCTGAGGCAGAAGGATCGCTTGAGTCCAGGAGTTTGAGGTTGCTGTGAGCTAGGCTGACACCACGGCACTCACTCTAGCCCGGGCAACAGAGTAAGACTCTGTCTCAAAAACAAACAAACAAACAAACAAAAAAAAAACATAATATTGTACAACACAGTATAATATGTATAATGTTTTCCCCTTTCTTAAGTTGAAAACATTATTTGAGGATATTTTTCTTTTGATATAAAAACATTTAATGCTATAAATTTCACTGTAGTTGATACTTCTAATATATTCCATTGATTTGGGTTCTGTTTTATTCTCAATTCATTCAGCTAAAATATTTTTAAGTTCCTTTTAGCTTTCCTTTGGACACATGGGTTACTTAAAATTATGTTTTTTTATTTTTGTTTTTATTGACCCATAACAATTGTACGTATTTATGGGGTCCAGTGTGATGTTTTGATATGTGTATATACTGTGTAAAATCAAATCAGGGTATTTAGACTCTCCTCATACATTTATTATTTCTTTGTTTAATTATAAAATTTAAAAATTTTCCTAATATCTTTTTGTTATGAATTTCTATTTTAATTCTTTTATGGGCTGTGCAAATACTTGAAGAAAAATGCAAAACAGCAGCTGTGAGTTGTAATGCAAGTAGTGAGGAAAGGAAAGGCATTTTAATTAGTATTTCTGTGGATTGGTTTTAAAGAAATATAAGAAACAGCAGTTATTTTGGAATGAATTTTTGGTTATTTTGAAGTTACATTGCCTAAACTCTGTTTCTTATACATTAACGTTACTATAATACCGGATCATGAAGCTTTCTACACCATTAATAGTGAACATTTTAGTTACTGAGTATCTCTTTGTGTAAAGCAGAGTTTCTCAAGCTGAGTACTCCTGACATTTTGGACCAGATAATGGTTGTCTAGGGTTGTCTGTGCAATGGAGGACATTCAGCAGCATCCCTGGCGTCTTCTCATTAGATGTCAGGGGCACCCACTCCCACTTGGGACAACCAAAAATGCCTCTGGATATGGCCAAATGTCCCCTCCGGGTAGAATCACATCTTTTGAGAACCACTGATATAAAGTAAGTCAGTCCATATATAAGATTTTTTTTAAAAAAAGAACAAAGATCATTTTACTAACTTTTGTCAGTGGAGGAAAGAATCACAACAAACTCTCAGATTTCAATTTATGTAACTCTATTTTTGAATGTTTTGTAAGTGTATATTTATTTATCGTTGGAAAAATGAAATTATATTACGCAAATTTTTATACAAAACACTAAATTTCCCAATCTTAATATGTCTTCTTTGCATGGACTATATAGGGTTACATAATTGAAAGGACTCACAAGACTTCAGGCGTCCTCGCAAAGGGTTTTAATGCAGGTACAGGACATAGTACACCGGGAGAAAAAAAAGCACAGGTAAGTCTGAGAGCCCAGAGGACTTCCAGGTGTAGTTGCCCAGGCTTCTTTCTCAGTTGCAGAGGACGTGCTTTGTCTCTGGATTTGAACCCCCAGGTTCTTAGAAAGAAATCTTGGATGCAGGGGACCTCATGCAAAAGTTTCCAGGAAGGTCTTATATTCCCTACTGATCCTATAACCAAGGTAGGCTGTGAAACCAGTTAAAGAGAGTTAAAGACATCAATCTATGCACATCTAAACAATCTAAACCAGCTGTTCCAGGAGAATTTCAAACCTTAGGCAGCATATTGTATACCACCAGCTAGCCCATCTTGTCCTTATATTGAATGATCTTTGAGGCACTCCTGAAAGTAAGTAAAGAGCTATACCAGTTCACCTCTAAGATAACTCTCTTCTATACATCGCATCAAAGAATAAGCAAAGAAAACTTACTCTTCTCAAACCTTTCTACACATATATTTCTCTGTCTTTAGCCAATCCTTATCTTCTCCTTACAGCCATAAGTCTTGGTATAAATCTCTTTACATAGTTTTTGTTCTAATCACAACATCACACAATCATTCATGTTTTTGTATTTTCATTTTTAAGAAAATATTTTAAAAGGCACTCATTTAAGGATAGAAATATATTAGGTTTTTACAGTTGTGGAAATATTAGCCCTGTCAAGTAGTTGTAGAACATTCCATTCCCTGGAAGGTTCCTCATGCCCATTTGCAGTTAAACCCTTCTCCTCGTCTTGACCACAGACAGTCACTGAACTGTTTTCTCACATACAGTTTTGCCTTTTCAAGATATTCTGCATACACAGTATCATATATGTTATATTTTGTGTCTGACTTTTACTTTAACATGATGTCTCTGAGATTTATCCATATTTTTCCCAGTATCAGTAGCTCATTCTTTCTTTTGCCGAGTGCTATTCCATTGTATGTATATACCACATTTCCTATACCCTTTAATCAGTTGATGAACATTTGGCTTGTTTCCAATTTTTGTCTATTTTTAATAATGTACCTATAAATATTGGTGCGTAAGTCTTTGGACTTATATGTTTCCATTTCCTTGAATGGATATCTAGGGGTGGAACTGCAGCATTTTAATGTAAATGTATGTTTAACATATTAACCATTTTATATTCTGACCAGCAATATAGGAGAACTTCTGTTTCCCCACATCTTTGCTAACATTTATTACTATTAGTTTATTAAAATTTTAGCTATTACAATAGGTGAATAATGGTTTTGTTTGCATTCCCCTATGACTAATGATATTGAACATTTTTTCATAGGCATTTTTTACATCCTTTGATAAAGTATCCATTCAAATTCTTTTCATATTTTTCATTTTTATTGTGCCATTTGTCTATTACTGATTTTTCAAACTATTTTTTGTATTCTGGCTGTAACTTCTCCATCAGACACATCTTCAGAAAGTATTTTTTTTTCAGCTGCAGCTTGCTTTTCCATTTTCTTAACGGTGCCTTTTGAGCAGTAAAGTTTTTTATGTTGATGAAAAACAATAATTGTTCACTTATTGTTATGCCTAAAACTTATTTAGCAACCCAAGGCAGCAAAGATTTTTCACCAGAGTTTTCTTCTAGAGCTTTTATAGTTTCAGCCTTTACAATTAATTCTACAATCCATCCTGAGCTAAGTTTTTATATTAGCTACGTTATGAGGTTCCGGTTTTGTTTTGTTTTGTATATTGGTATCCAATTGTCCCAGTACTACTCATCGAAAAACTAACCATTCCCCTTTGAGTGACTTTGGTACATTTATGTAAAAATCATTTGACTATACGTACATGTCTATTACTATACTCTTATTCTGTTCCACAGATCGACACGTCTATCATTATGCTGATACCACATTAATTTGTTTACTGTGGCTTTACAGTAAGTTTTAAATCAGGTAATTTAAATCTTCTAATACTATTGTGTTATTTTAATATTATATTGGTTATTTTTGACACTTGCCAGTTTATTGCAATTAGTTATATTTAATAGGTATATAGAAACAGTATAAATATAGGCATAAAGGCACAATTGTTATACATTAATTTTTATCTAATAAAATAACGATTATTTTAGTGAAAAGAACTTAAACTAAAATATATAAAAGTTATTTATTACAACATCATTGGCCATCAGGGAATGCAAATTTAAACCAAAATGAGATATTGCTACACATCTATCAGAATGGCTAAAATAAATTTAAAAACAACATATACTGGAGAAGATACAGAGACACTGAATTACTCATATGTTGCTGGTGAAGCTGTAAAATGGTACAGTCATTCTGGAAAGTAATTTGACAATTTCTTACAAAGATAAACATTTACCTACCATCTGGCTCAGCAATTGTACTTTTGGGAATTTATGCCACAGAAATGAAAATTCATGTTCACACAAACACCTATACATGATTGTTCATAGCAGCTTTATGCTTAATAGTCAAAAATGGGAACTATCCCAGATGTCTTTCAACAGATGATAGTTCAATAAATTGTGGTCCATATATATCACGTAATACTACTATCAATAAAAAGGAGGAGACTGCTGATATACATAGCAATTTAAATAATCTTCAAACAATTTATGTTGGGTGAATAAAAAAAGAGAAAAATCTCAAAAGTTTGTATACTGTGTGAATATATTCATGTATTTTTTTAATAACAAAGTTAAAGATATCAGTGTTAACAAGGTTAAATCTGATCAATCTATTTAGGAGAAACAATATTAAATAACAGTTAAAAATGTCCTGAGTACTTAGTAAGGGGGGATGCCTGGTGTAAGGACGTTATAATGCATACATAGTTTCCTCTTCAGGAGTGAAGGAATACTCCCCCAGATTCTGGAAGTGCCAGCAGTCCACATCCCTCACTGTCAGCTCTCTGGGAGAAATGTATTGCCTGAAGAAGCTGCCTGTGAGAAATCTTGGACCTTTCTGATGCATCCCAAATCTACTGGTTAATTAATACAGTAATATAAAGATACATAAAATTGCCACAGGGAAAGAAAACCGTGGAGCCACCTCAGCTTCAGAGGTTCTGCCTAGAGCAGTGAGGTCTTTATTGAGATAGCAGCACAAATAAACTTCAGTCTCTGTCCAGCAATGTCCCTTTCCAGCTTACCCACAAAGCCGAGGAATCCCAGGTACACTCCCTAATGAAATTCCAGCATGCTAATCTCTGTCTGAATCTGCTTCCCAGAGAAGCCAACCTGCAACAATTGGCATGTTTAAAAAAACTGTATAATTAACAACATGCTTCCACTATGGAGGGTATGATATTTTTGTTAAGTGTTGAGCTGATGCTTGTATTTGTAAGTAAAGTGTCTCATTAGCAATGTTGCTCTGCTCTGCATTTCCTGGCAAGACCATCACCCAAGTAAATAGGAAAGAAATCAGGGAGTCATCTTGATTTCTTTCTCCCTAGGTCCAATCATTGACAACGTTCTGTCTACTTTGTTTTGTAAAATTTCAATTATGAATTTCTCCTCTCTTTTACTCCACTTTTGCCTATGATCTTGCCTTCAACATCCCTTTTGTAACCTGACAGCCTCATATTATTTTATAATAAATTTTTCATATTCTAGCTAATAGCATGATCCATCTAATATTAAAAATTCATCTTGACAGTCCCAAATTATAATTCTTTTGTGGGTTTCCATTATCTACAGAAAGGCAAAAGTATTTATGGGGCTTTGTAGTAGGTCCTTGGGGATCATTCTCTTGCACACATTGGCTTTATCTTCTGCTATATTATTTTCCTGGCACAGCCTATAATTATATAGATTTGCTAACATTTTGGAGTATTTGCTACTTACCAGGAGAGGAATCATCCAAAATTCACGTTTTGCATGGATTACTTCGTGTAATCCCCACAACTGGACAAGCTTAATAAACAACTTGCCACACCGTGAATGTGTCAAGCTAATATATATGTCTCAATTTCATATTGCTTCCTCCATATGCAATGACCTCCCCCTCTGCTGGTCTGCCATGTGAATATCTACTGATCTTTCCAGAGTTAGTTCATTTATTACTTCCTCTATTAATACTTTCTGCTTCCCTTTCTGGTGTTAGTGTTGACTCATTCCTTAAATTATTTACTAAAATATTTTTTGAACCATTCACTCCCTACTGAACTTTTTACAACATGAAGGAATAAATCATATTTAATATTTTCTCTTCTGTGATCCAAAATATTTAGTTAGTAAAACAAATACATAGATAATACCATTGTCTTTTTCTACCAACAAGAACAACGATTAAAGAGATTTTTCTCGAATGTTTATAGTTAATGTGTACAGAACTTGATTTAGAAATACGTTGTGTTATAGAACAAAAGTGTGGATTTTAAAAACACATGGACTTAGGTTTAAATCCTGCTTTTGTCTCTTATTAATATATGATTTCATCTGGGATTCTTTTTATAATATTATTTTCCTCTGTAACATGATAATAACGGCACCTAACATTTTTCCTCCAGTAAATATGAAATTATTTCATGTTAAACATGATATGTGGGAAAGCAATAACAACCAGATATGTATGCTTGACTTCAACACTGAGTTTTAACTCTGCCGTCTACTATCTTAGGTTGCATTAAGTTAGAATTGGTAGCTGCAGCTGAATGACCATCTTAAGACACATGGTGCAAGGCAGGCTACAACTGGCCTTAGCCGTGGCCAGTTTCTTATTAATTGACAGTCTTCAAAGCTGCTCCTTTTTGTAGAATTTTCCTAAAGTAGTTCAATTTTGGAGTTAAAGAGAGCAGACTTGTGCAGGCCATTAGTTACTAGTAAAGCCTTTACTAATGGTAAATGCAAGTGTGTCATCTGTACCCAGAAAATAACCCACTGTGGCTGCTGTATTGACACATCCCCATTACCTATTGCCTCCTTTCCTTTTCTTACACAATTTCTGCCACCCGACCAAGCTGCCTTTCCACCTGCACCTTTATCTCCTGCTATTTATTACCAAATTCCACTCAGGTACATGCTACCATTTGTAAAACACTGTTCTACATCACAGAAAATTGATTAATGAGGCGATAATTCATTACACTTACTTTCTAGGAAAGGAAATGAGTGTCTGAAAATTCTCTTACTTTTATTGGTCAGCTCCAAAAGAAGAAACTAATAAACCAAATTAATAAATTTGCTTTTCATTTTCATTTGGATTATCTCAGTACTTAATATAAACTCAAGAAGCATTACCAATAGTAAGTTAGCAAAGCATAAGTTTATATTAAAAATTATAAATGAAACATCATTAATAAATACCACTTAACAAATAGAATTACTTAAGATGGCCTTAATTCCAGATGATCTTTTAACTAGATTTGTTGTGTTTCCCCCAATTTCTAGTAAAAATTAATAACAGATAAATTATGAACAACAAAAAAGAAAATATATTTTGGTGTATTTTGAATGGTGAACTTAAAATTAAAATATAAATTGATGAAACATTGAGCTTATTGGATAGTAATTTCCTATTTTTTCTTAATATGGTTTACTTCTAAAGAATGACTTGAGTTCGTTTTGTATTAAATTGAATTTAATTTACTCTATAAAAAGTAAAAAAAAAATAGCTAAAGCCTATTTGGGCTACATTCTTCATGTTGTTAATGTATGTACATAAAGTCCCCAAATTTCCATTGTGATGTAATTCTTTAAAGCACGTTTTACAGAAAAGTGGTGTAAAATGCATTATTTCTCCCCATAAGCAATCAGTAGGACAGAAAGGATGCAGTTACTATTTTGACACTAGATGGCATTCCTGTGTAATCAGAAGAGCAAAAGGCTACTGCAGCTGCCAGTCTATTTTCCTGAGAACTGTCATAAATTCACAAATGGATTGCAGCTGGGAAAGTTAAATATAGGCTTTTATTAAGAAGATTATGTGAATAAACCAATTTCGTATCATGTTATTTACAGTTTGTTGACTATTAAAAATCATCGTTCTGCCTTCACTAAAGAAGAATGGATGCCAGCTACTAAAAGTTATTTTTTAAATTTTTTTATCTGTGATATCTAGTTCTATACAAGTAGTTTTGTTTGTTTATAATGAAGAAAACATGCTTATTTGAATTTTCCATAAAATTGGGTCATAAATTTATTTCAATGGGAGAAGAATTCCATGTATCAAAATTGAAGATTAACTTTAGATTTGTTATTATTGTAAAAACTATAAACAAAATTTAACAAACTCTTTAAATTATTATAAAAATTACATTTTTGACAGTCTCATTGCTTTTCATTTGTATATCATGGTGTAATAAACCACTAATTTAATATGATATGCACTTTGACATCATTTAAATATGTGTATGTTCTTATTAAGGTAGAGCTTCTCAAATGTCTGTATAAAATACAAACACAAAAAAAGATAATATTTGTTTAACAAACTTGGAGGAAAAGAAGGAGCTAGCTGTTCAAAGCCTGGAATCAAGGTGATCAGTATCTCAGGAACCTGCAAGTTATTCATGGCATACAGTGGCAATGCTCAACATCAGACATAAACATGCACACATTAAATTTTTAATAGAATTAGCTACTGTTATCAAAATTATGGTAATAAAAATACATATTTTATTAAATTCATTCTTTCTATAAAACAAGGAGACCATTAATTTTTAAAACAAGAGGACAAATTTATCGGCATATTATTTGTCGAGCACATCACAAATATTAAGTATAATTTTCAAAACAATCCATGAGCTTAATCCTACTCCCATCTCATTAGACATGAGAAAAACCTTAGTTGGAAGAATGAAATTACTTACAACAGGTCAGCAAGTACCAGAGCCAAAACTGGAACTGCAGTCTATGAATCCACACACAATGAATTTTTCACTGCAGTATTCTTGTTAGGCTGAATTTTGTCACCCTCAGGTTCACGTGTTGGAGTTCCAACACCCAGACCTTAGAATATAACTGTGTTTGGAGATAGGGCCTTTAAGGAGATAAGGTTAAATGAGATAACACAAGGTGGGGCCCTAATCCAATGTGACTGGTGTCCTTAAAAGAGGACAACTGCACCGAGGAAAGGTCATGTGAGGACACAAGAAGAAAGCAGCCATCTGCGCAGTAAGGAGAGAGGCCTCAGGAGAAACCAAACCTGCTGACCCCTTTATCTTGGATTTCCAGACTTCAGAACCATGAGAAATTAAATTACTATTGTTTAAGTCATCCAGTTTGTGGTATTTTGTTATGGCAGCCCTAGCAAACTAATACTATACTCAAAAGAATGTTCTTAATATGTAATAGAATCCAGTTTATAATGACTCCCCATGTAGTTCAACAGACAGCCTTTATGCAAAAATATTCTTAAAATAGTATATAAACAATACCACAGGTTCAATCATTAGGGATTGTTGTTAGACACACACACACATGTGCACACACACATGTATATGTGTATGGAGAGAGAGGCAGAGACAAGAGACAAAGACAGAGGAACCATTTTGGATTAGACTAAGTTTTTACCTAAAAACAACTGATAAAAGAACTGTTATTAATAGGGAACATATCTATGTAATGTTATGGATGACATACTATTAAACTTAAAAAGCAAGGGCAAGAACAAAGTATATGGAGTCAGCATTTTGAATAAGAATGAATATATGAATGTATATATAAAACTTATACCCATTTGTGCATATATTTATTTTTGCCAGGTTTACAGAGGTATAGTTTACACTCATCAGAATTCACTCTTTTTATTGTCCAATTCTATGAGTTTTAACAAAAGAATACAGACATGTAACTCCCATGACAATCATAATACAGAATACTTTCATTATCTCTCAAATTCTTTGTATTGATTTGGAGTCAAGCTTTCATTGCATTGTCAGAAAATATCCTTATAGTATTTTGTTATTAGATGTCATATAAATCAAAGCATACAATATATGGCCTTTGAGTTAAATTTTGAATGTATTAATAGATATCCTTGCCTTCTTCTGATAATAGATTTAGTCATACCTTTTAAAGTATGAAGTTAGCATTAGTGTTTTAATAGAAACCCTTTATCAGTTTGAGCAAGTTCTCTCCTCCAGGTTCTCTGAAAATTAAAAAAAAAAATTTTAATAGAAATTAAATATTGTCATGCTTTTTCTTCATTAGGCAATATCATATGTTCTGTCAACTTGGTGAATTACTTCAATTGATTTTTGAATGTTGTGCGAGGCTTGCATCTCCAGAATAAACCTCACTGAGTCATAAAAACAAAATATTAATATATATTACATAACAAAAAATAGTACAGAAACTATACTAAAGTAAATAGATTGAAGGGACATAATAAAATAAAATGTCTGGACATGATATATACTTTGTGTTGGGGGGAAAAGCTACAAAAGCCATTTTGGGAAAAAGGATAATTAAGAAATGGAATGTATATTAGATAATATTAGGAATAATGCTAATTGTGTTAGCATGATAATTGAATTGTGCTTACATATGAAATATTTTTCATGTGACTTGAGTATATTTGTTAATGATCTTAGAAATAAAGTGTTATGATATTTATAAATAATTATAAATATGTCAGCTCTTCAATATTTGTTTTTTTGTTTTTAAATCAAGTAAATATGACAAAAATTTAATAATTATTGAATCTAGGCATGGCTATACTTGAGTCTTCCCTGTATTATTCTTTATATTTGAAATTATTTTTATAATAAAATTTAGTCTCAGATTATTTTTATATGCCTATAATATTGAATAAATACAGTATAAATATTCATAGTACTTAAATAATAGCCTTTTACATAGTAGTGAGCATCTCACACAAATCCAGTATTCTGACATACATATGTGACACATAATTTTCCAAAGCTCATGTTCAATGTTTGCTGAGAGAGAGAAAATGTGTTATTTCTAACACATGTAGTCAGTTAGAGGAGTTATAGTTAAGAATTCCTTCTGAGTATTTTAAAATATCAGACCATCAATCATTTACAGACTTTGAAAAAACAAGTGTCATTTAGTATGGGCTAAGATGACAGAAAACTAATTTAATGATTCAAAGCTACATTCTCTGTCATGTCAGGAGTGTATTGCTCAGAGTTCATTACCAGCCCTTCCTGACCTTACATAAAATCCAATACAGTACATGTCCCAAGGTATTCAGTTGTAAGGCACAAGGAGTGTTTTGCTGGTTAGATGACAAAGAGGGAGGGATGGAAGGTGATTTCCTTTTGGTGACCTCTAAAATCTTTCCAATTATTCATTCTCTGATTACAAATGCACACTATGAGCTATGCTATGGCAAAAAAAAGTTAAATCATTTTGGAGTCTTATGAGGTTGTATTTTATTTTTAAAAGTAAACCTGTTAATGCACCTTAATGAAAAAGATTCAAGTCCTGGATAAAAATCAATGGTATAAATTACCCAACACAGAAATAAGTTTGATAGTTATATGTGTCCCTTATATTTTTCCTACTTGATGTGACTTAATTGTGTTCTATGATTAGCAACTAATAACTTTGAAAATATAATTCATTTTCTATAACTTTAAATTAATCCCTCACTAAAAAGAGAACTATTTCATTTATATTACTAAAACATTCAATATCTGATGTTTTAAGAACTATGCTTCTTTTCTACCTCACACATATTCTACTGTGAGAGAATGGAGTAGTAGCATTTAACTGAATTGCCATAAGGAGCCCTCTCAACTACCATTAACATCTACTCAGGCCTTAAGGTCAAAATATGTACATTTTATGTCCCATTATCCCTTATTGCATTTGGAAATTACCTGGAGTAACTTATGTCTCATCATATTATTTCTGAATTTATAAACTTCCTTGTGGGAAGCATGTATGTATAAGTACCGATAATGAGTGTACAATATTCATAGTTTAATAAATGTGGAATTTCTGCATTTCTTTCAAGCCTTGTGTATTGAGTCAGTCATGTTATTACAAGGCAATTATGTCATTTCAATTATTATTTGTAGACACAGAATTTAATATTAAGAAAACAAAACAAAACCCTGGACATTCACATATAACATCTATTTGTCATACTAACAGGTCTTATTTCCACACTAATAAGACTATTTGATTTTAAGTTAATCGACATGATAGTATTAGACTTATAAAGCCATTCTCTCTGCATGTGAGGTTGTAAGCAAAATATATTTTTCTCCTTTAAAACACATTTTTGTCTGAAGTACATATTGTTCTATAGGGCTAAGTGTAAACAAATTCTGTTAATTTTTAGCAAGTTACTGTTCAGTGAAATAAAATTACCATTTGATTGTAACAAAGAAACCTCCAAACAGAACATATGAATCACTATTATCGGCAGTTGGAGAAGACACATTGCCTACATTACTGTTAGTGACTAAAGAAATAAATGACCATTTTAGAGGTTTTTCAAAGCACTTGGAAGAGTAAATGAAGATAGCTTTTGAAAACTGCTGATGGGAGTTCATCATAATGGAGGTCTGAGTTATATAAACAACATTTTTCCCTGATTTGATCATTCTAAAAAGGAATAAAGTTTGGGTTAATAGAGATTTCTTTATCCGAGAAAAATGCTGAAACAGCATAAAGGAAGATTCAGAAAAGAGTTTTCAGATGATACTAATAGGTAGCAGAAAAAAATGTTTACATCACTCTGAAGTTAAAGAAACTTATCTAGATGCCAGGCAAGAAACTCAAAAGTGTTTCTATTTTAGAATATAGAGCATGGGATTCAGAAAGTGCTATGTTAAAAGCAGCACCTTGCCTTCGACACTAGATAAAACTACATTCAAATAGTCTGTCAATCATAAGCTGTGTGAGTTTAAGCTTTCTCAGCCAATCTCATCTTCTGTAAAAGTATTTAGGTTTTTACATTAAATTGACCACTCTGTAGGTATAAGAAGACAAATGAGATAGTATTAAAAACTATCAGTGAGAATGTACATTATTTCTTCCTTACCATTAAATAAATAGAGATCCACATTCCCTTTTAGTATGATGTACTCAAAGGAACTGAGGCTTAGCTGTGGAGGCATTCTCCATATTTACAATTTTTGTAACATTTAAGATTCATAGCAGATAATGAGCAAATGCATGAAGACAGCTTTTGCTATATGAAACTGTCTCATGGACCTACCATTTTAATGACTTAACAAAAGTCCTTAACTAAAGAATATATTATCACATTTCAATGATTTCATTGACAGTTAATCATTCAAAACCCCAAATCTCAAATAGAAAATAGTGAGTTTTGGTTGCTTGTCCATATTCTGAGCCTGTGAATATAATGAAGTGCATCTTTCATCTGTTTAAAGAAAGTGAAGAATTAGTGCAACAGTTTAAATTTTGATTACTTTAGTAAAAAATATATGTGTATACAAATATCAATTCAGTACTTACTATATGCAATATTCTGTGGGCAACACAAATATAATCCAAGCACAGTTATGTTTCAGCAATATGTAAACAATATAAGAAAAAAAAATCAAGATATTTAAGTATGGCTAGAGCATTCTGATTCCCATAAAGGGAGAGAAAAGTGCAATGAAATTTCAGAGAATAGCATGATCAGACATCATCTGAGAGTAAAAACAAAATAATAACTTTAGGAAATAGGAATTTTCTATGGATAATTAATTGAATAAAAATTACTTCAATCATTTATTTTTTTAATAAATGATCTGTGCATTAAATATATGGTTACAATTAAAACACAGATTTTTCTAAGGAGGCTTTATCTTTTCTGCTCCTAAAGATTATGCTTGAAAATTGGTGGCAAAAACTGAATTGCAATACTTCTCCAAGTAATACTTCAGCAAACCAAGGATTACAATCTCCTAATTTGGTTCTTTATCCAACTATTTTTGCATGTAAAATTAGAGACTGAATAGTGGGTAGATATAGTGAAGAAACTGTAGTTATAGGCATAGACCACAGAGCTTGGAAATATAAAGAATAAAGGAAGAATAAACATAGCGTTTTAATTGTGGGAGAAGCCACAGTTTCAAGATTTTCATTTTTTAAATTTTAAAAAATATTTATTCTAACAAAGGAATGGCCTGAATAAGTTTGAAGGCAAAAGAAAAAAAGAGCTCGCAGAATATTTGAGACTGATGGTTGAAGATACTGAAAAGAGAAAGTCTATGGGTTGCCTTAGGAGAGAGAAAATATAAATCATTTCTTACAATAAAGACTTTAGCACGGCATTGGATGCCTACCCCATCTTCTGATATTGGATAGAACTTTTAAAGAAAAAGCAGCAGTCGTAAAAATCAAGATCTTTTAAAGCTAAGTGCCACCACCTCTAATGAGAATAAAGGAACAGATAGAGGGGGCAGATGTGAGAATGTTGAGTATGGCAGTGGTGCGATTGCCAAATGTGGAATCCAGGACATCCACCTGGCTAGGGAGCATAGGTATGGTGCATGTGGTGCTTTTTGCAACTTCAGCGGATGCTATTCTTAGTGTAACCATCATGGGTGTGCATTGCTATTAGAAACATTTCCTTGCTAAAGTCACTAAACTGCTTTGAGGAAAAGGCACATTCCCAGTTAACCCCAAGTCACCATATTGGTTCAGAATGGGGCAATAAGAAGCAGCCAATTAAATATTGCAGGGCAGTGTGGAGGGCCTGAGTGATTTAAGGAACAGTATGGATATATACTGGCCCCCCAGGATCAAGAATATGGGAGCAGTCAAATGTTGTCAACTATACAGTTATGTGTGACAGACATATTTTTTAGTTAAATGACTTATAATTCAAATGGAATATAATGAGAAATTTTAATAAACATGGCAGAGAATGTGTAACATGTCTGAACATACCTGAATTTGATGTGGGAAATAGGGAACAAATTATAGAGTTATTAAAAGATGATTGAAAAGGTAATTTAGTGGAGTGTTTGCATGATAAGGAATAAGTGATTTTTCTGAATAGTGATTTAAACTTTCCTATATTGATTAATAACAATTACTAGTCAGAATAATGAAAACTTAACCTTTTCTTCCATTAGTATTTTAAGTTTTATCTAATCTGTTTGCAAAGATTTAATGAGGAGAAATAATTATATCTATAAAATGGCAAATTAATTCTGACCATATAATGTCTTTGATTATATGCTATATTTAATTTAAATTATTATGTGTTTTATCACATTGTTGATTTTTACTGTCTTAAATTTGGCCTTCCTGGCAAGAGTGGTTTTAACAGATTTTCTTATTTTTATAATCTGATTCTAATTTATTTAACTGACTAGTTTGCTCATGAGAAAGCATAGCCTTTTGTTATATTAACCAGCTGTATATGTGGAGTTTATTTTTAAAAGTAAGATAAAACAAACTGCATAATAAAAATGGTCAAGTTAACTATTTCAATTCTTATTTTAAGAAGGCATAATTAATATTACATGACATTTACAGTTATAAAAAGTTCTATATTATACATTTAAAATAGAAATTTAGATCCGATATTCTATTATTTACCAATCATATACTTCTATTTCTTTATTTCATACCTAAGATTATGAAATACTGGGTAGGAATTTAAGCTGCTCCTTGCGGTAGTACATGTAATGGTTTAGAACCAGATGTCATAGGTTCAGATCTCTACTCTTTCACTTCATAGAATGTAATTTTGCATAAGTTACCTAAGCTCTTTGTACTTTATTTCTCTTATGTGGAAATGGAGGTGATAATAACAATCCACCATCTCATAGGATTGTTAGGAAGAACGAAAGTGTCATGAAATAAAATATTTATAGGAGTGTTTGGCATGAATGAAGTGGATCTCTGCGAGTCCTTCTGTGCATATTTTTCACATCACAATTTCATCAGTATTTTAGTGAAAAGGTTTACAGTTTTAATGTGTTTGTCATCCTCTCGGGTGATGCTGTTTTGTATGTGAATACAATAAAGCAGTAGCCATGGTCTATCTTGATGAAATAGCTTTCCAACTGTTTAAAGAGTTACTATCATCTTCCAGGATTTTAAAACTTCCAATCATACACCCCAATTCAACCCTGACACTGTAAGAATTTGAATTTTTGGCCTGGAAGCCTGGCCATAATTAAATCATTAAAGGCTCAGAAGGTGAGTCAGATAAGCACATCTGGTTAAGAACCACTGTTTAGGTTTTCCCATATAAGGGTAAGGCTCCTCTCACAATTAAAGGTTTAGGGTCACTTCCTTCATTTCTATGGTTTCAGCATATTAGTTTGATGTGCACCAAAAAGTGACAAGAATTTTTAATTCTATTTCAGTAGAAGTTTCTCAAAATAATTTTATAAATAATAAAAATACAAATGAACTTTCCTAGTACCATTCTTTCTTTAAATATTAAAATGCTATCTGATGATTCTGATGATATTTTCAAATAAATAAAATAAAATAAAGTAAAATAAAATAGGACCTTTCTAAAGAATAATTTTTGCAAAAGAAAACCACAAAGCATGTGAAATCATGGGATGTCTAAGAGGATGTTGGGAGAATCTTATACTAGTGTGTAGAAAATGTTAGATGAGAGCTTTCAAGAAAACAATAGTTTGTTCTGGATAGGGTGCTGTCAGAAGCGCAGGTGATTTTGAGATTGATATGTTATTATTTTTGATCTAGAAAGTGGGAGAAAGAAAGTAAAGCTAATTGGTTATTGGCAAAGAAGCAGCAACAGTCATGATTGCCAGGATGGAAAGACTTTGATTGTTTTTGCGGTTCAGGCAGTTCTTTTGTTTTTGTCCACACTTAGGTCTAAGTATGGAGCAGGTCACGTTTCTGATTCCCTCCATCAGGGTCATAGAGTGACCCTGTCTGACACTGACGTTCTGTGAGATTTGCCTAGTTCCTAGTGCCCAGCCTACTCACAGTTGACAGCCGGCAGGAGCACCTCTTCTTTTCTTTGAGAATACTTAATAAAACACTGGAAGTTTGTATTAAATGAGACTCTTCAGTTTGGTGTTAAGGAACTATTTACATAAACAGAACCATACTCCAGGAAAACACACATGCTGTGAGCTAAGGTTTCAGGGAGAAATTAAATCGGCTTGGTGGCAAATCGTGTGTAGGATACAAGTTGGGAAAAAGATGGATGCACACACTAGTTCTGAGGATTCCGTTATGTCAGCTGTGCCATGAACACACAGTGCTATATAAGCAAGTGGGCCTTCTCAGATACCCTGAATCCTGAGTTTAATAACTTGCAAGAGCAATCCAGAGAAGTAGGAAAAAAGGGCCCAGCCTAACACTAGTCTGAGATAAAGTTGTATAAGTCTAAACTTTAAAGCACAGTACTAATGGAATTATGACATATTGCTAGGCACTGTTAAAAGTGATCCAGTTAGTTGCTTGAGCTTTGTTTTCCTGAAGGTGAGGCAGTTTTATACATTCAGCAAGAAAGTCCAGGAAAAAAAAAACCAGTGAGAATGAGCGAAGAGGTGACATTGTTGAGATTCCTCTCTGAGAAAATGTAGAGAGAAAACAATGGCAATTGTCATTCTATACCAGTTAAATTTCTAGATATAATCTTTATAGACTTTTGTCATTGCTTTACAGATGATAAAACAAGTTCAGATAAGCAATACAATATGTCTAAAGAAACACAACTTGTAAGTAGTAGAACCACGATAAGACTAATTCTTTTTAATCTTTAAGATCTTGTTCTGTATGAACTCTCCTGATGTCCCCGTTGTTTCACCAGCATCAGTAACAAATAGTTATCAGTAAACTCCATGAAAGTAATTCAAACTGACATTGTTGCCTCATTTTATTAATAATTAGCATCTCATCAGTATGTTGATCCTGTAGTAAAACACAGCTTCTTGGTACACTCTTTTCCATTGAGTTTCATAAAACTATTCTGTGTTTTCTTTTACATATCTTGCTATTCTAAAATCTTCTTAGCTGGATCATCCTACTCTGCCTAAATAGTAAGAATTGGCATCATTCAGAATTCAATCCTAGCTGCTTTTCTATTCCTACCCTACAATCTCTTGCCCTATAATCTTACCCACACAATTGGAATTAAATAAACTATAAGTTTATAATTCTCAAATATATACTTGTATCCCATATTCCTCTTCTGAGCTTTCGATTACATTTCCATAGCTTGATAGATAATACTTAATGGATATCACCTAGATGATCAAATTGGACATGCCCGAAATTAAACTCATAATAATTCCTCTCAGAACCTGGTCCCTTCGACTCATTCTTTCAGTAAATAGATTCAAAATTCACCCAGTAGCAGAAGTTAGTATAAACTTAATCTACCAAAGTCACCCTAAATCAATCACCACAATTTATTGGTTTTACTTTTCAGTTATTCCTGGAATCCACACATTTATCTCTCTACATTTAAACATCAATTTTCCTAGCTTCCATCAATCCCTCACCAAGGGTTATATACAGTAATAGCCAACCCCTTAAACTGACATATACACCCTAGTCTCCCTTCCATTCAATTATCTACATTGCAAACAGAGTTTTCCATTAAGCAAGGATTCTGATGATTTCACTTATAATTTTTCCAAGTGTTTCCTATTGCTTTCTATTTCTACCGTGGTCTTCTGTGCATACATTTACTATATCACTTCCCAACAAAGGCTCTCACACTTCATATGATTTCTTTCTCTGGAAAAATCTCTGACTTGATAACCTAATTAACTCCTGTTAGGACCCTTTTAATCATGGCAACCAATACTTCTCCTTTGTAACTCTGATCATAATTATAGTTAAGTAATATTCCATGTATTTAGTTGTTTAATGCTTTAGTATTTAATTGTTTAATGTTTAATTTGCTCTTTAATTGCAAAAAGGACTTCTAGAATCTGTAAAGTGAAAAAATAATTAAGAATAATATAAAAAATTACCACAAATTATTAAAATCCAAATTAATTGTTGAGTTTCGTTACATTACTTTCAACATATTAAGAGTACATTAAAATAGCAGTAAATAGATTATTGAGTTGTATTTCAATCATGTAGCATTGCTATTGATTTATAACCATCCATTTTTTAAGGTTAATTTTAATGATTCATCAAATATGTATTTTAGGATGACCTAAAATGTGCTTCACATAATCCTAACTGTTGGAGGGATATCTAAGTAGAGAAAAAAATAACTTTTCCTCTCTTTTACTTTTAGATTTTGTTTAGAAAACTGAATTAAAATATATATAAATAATTCATAGCCTATAAGACTAAATGTCAAAGGGTGCAGAACATCAAAGAAGATAGGCATTTCTATACCATTTGCCAACAATTTCACAAAACAATTGAAATTTGATTTGTATTTTAAAGTCAACCTCTATTTTAAGAGATCTCTGTGGTTTGTAATTTGAAAAATAATTAAAATTCTAAAAGCCAGAGCATTGCTCACCTTGTTATTGGTAGACTGCATATGTGCCTTGATTACTCAGTTGTCTTATTTATAACTATATTGCTACATTCCATCCACCTCCTCACTAAATCATCCATCAGAGAATCACATGATTAGAAAAAGAGTTACCACCAACTTGACATTCCTCCTTAGAGGAGAAACACTGAGTCTCAAAGTCATACATGTTTGGAACAAGGAAAGCACACTAGTTTAAAGCAAATGATGACATTTTAAGATTGAAAAGTTGTTATAAGCTGAATGCCCTGAAAATCAAGTAATTTTTCCAAAAAAAGCCATCTGAATACTTTCTAACAGACCATAAATAAAATATTAAAAAGTTCCTGTTTGTTATGTGCCATAGTATTCAATTATTTTTAGTGTTTTATAGAAGATATACTACATGAATAATATAGTGAAGAGTATAAATGAGGAACTGGAGAATTTCTGTTCAGATTTACCCTTCTGGTTACTAATATCAATAATGACACAAGTTTGCAAATATAATTTTTAAATGTGATTTAATTTGATAAACTAACCAATACTTAATGCATTTAGAGCATTTTTACTTGCATTAAGGGATACTTGGGTTAGACACTTTAGTATAAGTTGATTCTAGTGTCTTCTAGCAAGCTTCCAAATATATAAACATTAAATTAGTTTCTAAAAGAGAGTCATTTTGCAATTATTTCTGTCAGTATAATATGCTGGCTGAGTTTGTTTTTTATTGGGAAAATACATTGTAGAGTTTTGATAACATGGGACCTGGGGTACATTACCTGGCTTAATATTTAATTTATATGGCCTACATAATGGAACAAATTATTTAACCTATGTTTAAAAAGTAGTGTTCTTTACATCTTTCCTCATCAGTAAAACGGAATAGAAAATAATGCTTAACTCCAAGGGTTGTTTTGCATCTTATAGGAGTTAAGAACTAAAGATACTTAGAAGAGAGTCTGGCATATGGTCAGCACACACTGCCTGTGGGCCATGTTATTATGCCGTGATTTTTTATCACTTTGTCTTCCTAATGTTTTTCTTCCATTTCCTCATTTCCTTCTTCCAGAACTGTCAGTAGATCTATGGTGGCATTGAGAATTGTCAAATTTGTAGCCTCAGGATATACTTTCCAAATTCAGCTCTCTTCTTTTTCTTTTCCCAGCTACATTTCCCTGCAGGTAAGTGTGGCTGGTGGTGTGAATGACTGTTGCCTAAGTAAGTGGGAGTGGTAGGGATCAAGCCATTTCCAGGCCATTCAGTGATAACATCTTGCACGATCATCCATGTTTTTTCTTCCTCCCTCAGCCTGCCCATCTATGTTGCAGCTATTTTTTCCACTCCTGAGCTCAGTAGCAAAAGAATGAATGATTACTTGAAACACAGTGTTTCGAGAGAAAGGGAGAGACCAAAATCTAAAGAAGAAAATGGCCTTCTCAGCTAAGTTCCTCCCCATATTTATTTCCAAGGACACGTGCAGAGAGTCAGCTGTTTTCAGCTGACCTTTGCACTCAGCAAACAAGCAATTTTGGGCAGGCGTTTTCGCCTGATGCTCACGTTCTTTCCATCCATCCTTTCTTCTAGGCCCAGCCCCTACAAATCTAGGGAAGTTGAGAGGATCTAGGGAAGCTTTGAGGGAAATAAGAGCCACAAGAGCAAAGGATCTTCACTCACTGAATGACTGGGCACACAATATAAAGACTCTCAGATGGTTTGTATTGCATTACTACATAAAAAAATAAAGTTTTTTTTTTTTGGATGGTGGTATGTCACTGAGAGTTTGTTATTATAGTTATTGTTGTAACTATTAGGTGACCATATCCATGAGAAAAATATATGCCTTCCAATCACCAATGCTCAATAAGTGACTGCTACTTGTTTGATGAATGTAAATCAGATTTTACTAGGTAATAACCTTTTAAAAATCTCTTAGTACGTAAAATGATGAGAAGGTTAACTAACATTTTATTTCTTAAAGATTAAGTTACTTTCTCATTTAGGTTTTAAAATAGGTAATTTGACAAACAAAATAGACTGTAAAAATTTTTTAGCAAACACACTTATTTCAAACTTTAATCTTCTTTTACCAAAATATTGTAAAGCTGAATTAACCTTCTTTTTATTTTATGTTGTTAAATAATGACTCGGTGGGACAGAGAATCATCTCTCTCTTCATTCTTCCTCTGTTAATTTATGTTTCCTACTTCTAATTACTAAAAGTAATTAGCAGATTTCAAAATATTTATCTCATACAATACTCTGCAATGTTTACATTTGCCGAGTAATTCTCTCATTATATTTGGAATAGTCAAGACATTTTGCAAATGCATCATAGCAGCTCACCTTAGACAAAGTGCAAAAGGGAAAATGAATTGAAGAAATATAAAAACTGCTGACTAGCTCCTCTCTCTTTCACTAAGGGCAGTAGGAGAAAATATGAAGAGGAATTTCAGCATGAAGGAATTGGAATTACTTCCTGTCAACAAGGGCACTAAAATATATGTTTTTTTGATTGAACAATAAACTTAGGCAATAAAGCAGTAAAAAATCCAATAACGTCTGATTACACAAATATTTTATGTACTGTAAGTCAGTCAATACACAATTTAAAGCAAAAACAAAACCACCAAATTTTACTGAACCTTAGGTTAAATATTTTGACCATTACACTTTGCCATGAATTGCACATTAATAATTGTTAATCACTGTATAATGTGGTCTTTGAAAAAAGTTTTATTTTATTTGTTTTTTCTGGTATACTGTGCTTAACAGAAGTTAATTTATATTATGATTCCTCCATAAACCTTTTATTGAAGGTGATACCAAAATTATGTCAGAGATAAAAATGTCTAACAATATATTTCTATTTACTATACAATAATTAATTCTCCCAATTAAAGAGTTGAAAAATATTTTATGCAATTATCTGATTGCTTAATGTGTATTCTGATATTAAACTAATTAAAAGAAAATGATCCTATTTGTTTTTAATGGCTGCTCAGGGATATACTAACTTAATGAAATTGAGCAGGGGAGAAAATGGACTAGAGTACAATTTTTGTCCTAAGCTATCTTAGGAAGAAAAAATATGAAACGCATAATCTGCAAAACAATCTTCAATGGTGTCAGCTCATTGAGAGGTATTAAAATGCAATTAAAGGGCTCAAGATTCTCTTATAGCAATATCCTTGAGGGAGATTGTTGATTAAACTACTAAATGTGGACATATGAAATATAAAACTGCAAATAATCAAGGGCTTATTGTGCTGTTAATTTGAATTTATATTTATATTGAATAATTGGCTGAAGCATTATGTGATTCTTATATTTATTTTTCATGGTTCAAGAATATATATTAAATAATTGCTTATATTAGTCATTTTTTCAAAGAAGACATAAAATTTTTTATTTTTCTGTTATATATTTTCATGAACTTCTTAGAATTCATTCTTTGTATTAAATAAATCTGATAATTGAAATGTCTGTACCAACTAGACTATTCAGGACACATGGTAACTTGGTGGCCCCATAATTAACTGTTCCTTCTCTACTAAGCAGTTTCTAATAGAGTATTACCTGTGAGGATGGCAGGTATATGTTCCAAATCCTAAGGGTCTCCACTGTGATTCATCCATGAAAGTCTGCCAAAGACCAGAAACTGTGTCTCTATCTGCCACTGATAGTTCAGGCACAATCAGATCTGCTGGATCGAATGGCTCATATGGAAGAACAGCTTGCATGTCAGTGCGGACCTTTTGCAGAGCCTTTTGATGTTCTGGGCCCCACACAAAACGATCACCTTTTCAGGTCACTGGGTAAATGGGCAGAGTGGCACACTCAGATGAGGTTGCCTCCAACCTTGAAAGCAGCCCATTAGACTGTGTGTCTATTTTGGTTGTAGTAGATTACAACAGATTACCCTTTGCCCCAGGAGAGATATCTTGATATGCCTTCCACAATTGGGCCTCTAGAGATGACACTGAGGTGAAAGGTCCCTGAACTTTACTCAAATTTATTTTACATCCTTTGATACACAAATGTCTTACCAATATGTCTACAGTAGTGGTGATTTTTAGTATTGATAATACTATCAATATAATGCACCAGCATCATGTCTTGTGGAAAAGAAACATAATCAAGTTCTCTGTGGACTAAATTATAACATAAGGCTTAAGAGTTGATTACTCTTGAGGTAGGAAAGTCACAGTGTGTTGCTAGCTTTAGCAGCTCAATGAAAACTTACTCTGGTAAGTTTTTAATAACTGAAAACAGTTACTCAGAAAAAAAAAAAAAAACAGATCATTAGTTGCATACCCAAATCAGAGTATATGTAAATTTGCTAAAGTGATGAAACAAATCTGGAAGAGCAGCTGCACTTGGAGCCACCATCTGGTTGAGTTCATGACAATGCACTGTCATTCTGCGAAATTGAGCTGTTTTCTGCGCAGCGCAGAGATCAGAACTTTTCTTTGGCAAAGTGAAATTCTTTATTACACTAACTCTTAGCTTTGGGCCAAGTGTCTTTTACAGAAAAGAAACAACAACACAACAAAACAAAACATAAAATGAGATCAGATGCTTAATTTTTGGAGGAGCTAATATGGAGACAAAGATAGTTTTGAAGAAATAATTAAGTGATCCTACAAAAAAATAGATGGCCAAGTCATCCATTTCTTGCTTTATTTACACAGGTAGAATAGTTCTAGGTTGAATGAGCAGAAGTTTCACTTGAATCACCAAAACAGAGTCATAGGCCCTCAATCAATTCCCAGCCTTGAGCCAATTTACATACTCAGAAGCCCTTGAATGAAAGGGAAGCTGGGTCCACTTGAAAAAGGAAATGTGCCATTCTAATAAATAGGTATAGTGTTAATATTTCACCTAGCATTCTCCACAGGGACATATGACAATTTACCAGGGTGACTTTACATTGGAAAGGGAGATGATTAGACTTTGGGGAGATTCCTGAACACTGGCACTGAAATGATACTAATTCCAGGACACTTAAAAAAAACCCTGTGGTCCACAAGTCATAGAAGGGTACTGTGGAGGCCAGGTGATCAGTGGAGTTTTAGCTCAGGTCCATCTTACAGTGCATTCAGTGGGTCCCCAAGCCTATTATGTGATATTTCCCTAGTGTTAGAATATACTATTAAAATAGACATACATTACCATCAAGGACTTCAAAGACTCAACGGTGTTGATACCACCACATCACTATTCAATTCACGATTTTGGTCTACACAGAAAGCCTTTTTTTAAGGCTTCCACTTAATATGTGTCTCCTACTTGTTCAGTTTCTTTAGCTGAGACCTGACTGATATAGTATTTGATACCTGGAGGGGGGATGATGCTGTAATAAATACCTAATATCTGAAGGCAGCTTCAGAATATGGTGTGAGTATTTTGAATTTTGATGACCATAATAGATGACCATAATACAAAAAAAACTAGAGTTACTTAAGCCGACTGTTCATAGAAATACGGGCATTGAAGACATTGTGGAGGAGGGTTCAGAAGGAAATAAGAAGAATGGAAAAAAAAAATCCTCTTTAATCTTAGAGAATATCTCTTTTAAAAACATTTAATTTTATTTTTCTAACTTTATAGAGGTATGATTGACAAATAAAAATTGTATTTACTTAGGGTATAAAACACGATGTTCTGATATATGTATACATTGTGAATTGATAACCATAATCAAGCTAATTAAACTATCGCCTCACAAGGTTATCAGCCACTGATAACCATCATTTTAATCTGTTACTATGAGATCAATTTTTTTCTCTTTAGATTTCACACATAAGTGAGGTCATGCAGTATTTGTCTCTCTGTGCCTGGCCTATTTCACTTAACATAATGTTCTCAAGTTTCATCCATGTTGTCTCAAATGGCAGGATTTCCTCCTTTTTAAATCTGAATAATATTCCACTATATAAATATATTTCATATATATATGTGTGTGTGTGTGTATGTGTGTGTGTGTGTATATATATATGAAAGGGAGGCTGGGTCCACTTGAAAAAGGAACTTTCAGCACTAATTAATATTTATAGTCTGAATAATATTCCACTATATAAATATATTTCATATATATATGTGTGTGTGTGTGTATGTGTGTGTGTGTGTATATATATATGAAAGGGAGGCTGGGTCCACTTGAAAAAGGAACTTTCAGCACTAATTAATATTTATAGTATTAATATTAACATTTCCCCTAGCATTCTCCAAAGGAACACAAACACACACACTCATATATATATATATATGTATATATATATATATATATATACACATGCATATATATTAATATATACACAGGATTTTTAATTTCTGGAGAATATCTAAATCATCATAATAAGACAGTTGGAAGAAAGGGCTCAAAAGAAAATGAGGGACATGCCATTGGAAACTGGCAGAAAGGTGAGGGAGCTCTCTGAGGATCCTATTACAAAGGCACTAATCCCATTCCTGAGGGGTCTGCCTTCTAACCACCTTCCAGAGAACCCACCTCAAAATATCATCACATTAGGGGTTAGGGTTTTCAATCGATATATAAGTTTCCATAAAGAAAAGGGGCAAGGTTTACTACATGTTTCTGTATTTACACCAAACTTACAATTCCCCATATTTCTGACAGCCATTGACATCTAGTGGCTTAGTGATTTCTTGGATTTTGTTGGATGTGTCCTGAGTCACAGCAATGTAGATGGGTATATCAAGTGACTAGCAACAAATTAGAAAATCCTCCCTTGCTAAAAAGAGTCAGGTGTTCTTAATCATTTGTGACTTTGAGCACTTTGCATTAACTACAGCCCTAAATCATGAACTGGAAAGGGCAGTGTTAGTTATGTTGCTTCCAGGATAGAGAATGGATCAGGAAAAGGGGGACATGTTATCACAAGCCATTTCCTAATTTATTTATTGAACAAGCAGTTCAGAAGCTACTAGATGAATACATGGAAGACATTGTAAATAAAATTTAAATGTTTATCTAACCCATATAGGTTATTTTAATATAATATCTAAATAATCCTCTATTTAACAAAATCAGGAAAATGCTAAACTAGACAGGAAGCTGGGAAAACAGACAGATTAGGCCTATCTTGGGGAATCCAGAAAATTGTCATCCCAAAGGTTATACAGAGGGCTAAAGGAACACACAAGAGAAAAAGAGACTGACGTTTAATGGGGAGTATGGAAGGATTTTCTGGCAAGCTAAGCATTTTTAACTTTATTCTTCCACTATGGATAGTTCAAGCATGAAGATATAAAATCAGATTGGCATTTCAGAATCATGACTAGACAAATATATGGAATGGATTGGATTGAGTATATGTGTGTGTGTGTGTGTATATATGTATATGTATAATATAGAGTAATAAAAGAACAATTAAGAAGTCTTAATTAATTTAGAATAGTAATATTAAGGGAGAGTATGATATAAGATAGTGGCAATAGGATGGAGAAATAGGATTTTATTTAGCCAAAACCTAGAATAAAGAATTAGACATAATTATCAAACTTTTAGTTTGATACTGTTATACCACCCTTAAAATCATTTTGGTTTTAAGAGGGGCATTAAACAGAGCCTAAGTTATCTGGCCAACTTCCCCTTATTTCAAGATGTTGTCTTCTTAGCACATTCTACAGTTATTCTTGAGAACAGCCAGCAAGAAAGGGAGAACTGGGGTCCCTTTTAACCGGAGAACAGTCCTGTGCTTTCCTTCTTGAGGCCAGAACATAAATGTACACGTTTTTTTTCCTTATAATCTACAGGGGAGAGTACACTGTATGCTCTGTAGCTTGCAGGAAAGCTAGAATAACATGAATATGCAGGAAAGGAACAGATGTTAGAAAATTTATAAACAATTAAGTCATTCTTTTGCAGTCAGATGCACCTACAATTGTGCCAGGCTGTATAATTTGTAGGGTTTCTGTAATGTCAGTTTGCTATGGAGTATCATACGCTTTTATCATCTAAGTCCACCCATTGAAAACAAAAATCATGACCTTCAATCTTTATCTCCAGTATTCCTTAGCTTAGAAATGGAAACATACGCATGTGCTAGAAGCCTGGAAATTATCCCAACTCCTCACCTTTGGTCATCTTTTCTTAAAGAAAAAAAACACCAAGCAACTTTTTTTTTGTCTTTATATTAAATATAACCACAATGATCCATTTCTGTCTAGTGATTCCTATTTCAGTTTCCTGAGCATCCACAATTTCTTGTTTTAATTATCAGTAATAGCTTCTCCAAATGGTCACTATCCCCCAGTAGTAGATAAGGTTATGTGTGAGTGTAACTTATGTCTTACGCCTCTAACTTACTTTAACCCTTCAGTGGCCTCCCATTCTCATAGAACTGAATTCAATATCCTTACACACACACAAAAATGTCAACAACCTTTTTTCAGGCTGTAGCTTGCCGACTTCACTCTCCTTGTTCATTACTCCAGCTTCATGACTTTAATTCATTTCTTCAAATACGCCAAATCTCTTTTCTGTCTCTAGGTTTTCACATATAGTCTTCTTTCTAGACCTGGAATGAACTTCTGTGTAACTTATTCATTCCCAGAACACTCTATCTAGTTCTCAGATAAAATGTCATTGTCTTAGGAAAGACTTTTGTCAATTATTGAACAATGATACTCTCATACCAGTCTAATGTGAAATATAAAGATCTCTGAATGAAAATTGTGTTAGTAAACTGAAGGAATCAGCCTTAGTGAATCTAGTAAAGATATGTTGATGTTTGCCTTCTCTCTTCCACTGACTCCTGTCAGCTGCAAAGAAGTTGCAGCACCTCAGTCATGTCTAAAGTTCTGCTGGAGAAGTTTGGGGACAGTAGCAGACCTTCCTAAGATTGCTCAGCTTGGAACTCCCATTAAATCAAAGCCAATAACTTACTCTCTGAACTATATCCATTCTTCCACTTTTATCCAAAAATATAACAGCATTTCATTGTTCTTAATTTATTGAGAACTTAAATCTATGAATTATCCCCAGGTTGCATTTCTGACTTCCTATAAGAAATTGGAAAAGTCATTTACTCTTCTATGCACTTCCCGCTCACTATTTGTCAGGAGGAGGAGTATTTATCTGTCTTCTCTTGGTACTTGGTTTAATTTATATTGGTAGAGAACTTTTCACTTTATATCATATTTCATAAAAAACACTAAGCTTTTACTTCATCTTCATGTACTTGCTGCCAACTGCTTCCCCAGTTTTATTTCATAGTAACACTTTTAGGATCACCGCCATTGTGATCTCTGAAGAAATAGAGTTCAGGACTGTATATCAATAGGTTACCTTCTTTTGTTTTGCTTATACACTAAGCAAATGTGAATTGAATGTGTGTATTTTAGACATTGCATATATTATAACATTTCAGATTGCTCTAAAGCTTATATGGGAGAAGAAGACAAAAGGTTATATTCTGATTGTTTTCATATAACTAGGCTCAAATACTGTTATGTGACAGATTATCAGGAATGTTATGTGACATCTCTGATAATCTTAGAATTTTTTTTGACAAACTTCAAAGGACAATACATCAGAATATTTTGCTACTAGGGGTTAATGCATTTTTTTAAATCCCTAAGTAGGATATATATGACATATACATTTGTTATTTTATTTTTTGTATTCAACTTTATGTTTTATTATATACTGAAAATTATTGTTGTTTATATTTATGGGGCACAAAATGATGTTATGTTTTGTAATGCAGTGTGGAATGATTAAATCACGCTTATTAACCTATCCATAACCTTCATTATTTGATATTTTCTTGTGATAAGAACACTGAGATTTACTCTCTTAGTGATATTGAAATTTATAGGACTCAATTATTAGCTATATTCATCATGCTGTGCAACAGTATCTTTAAAACATTACAAGTATTGCAACTTGGGACACTACTGGTATCCTATAATTTGGAAAGTAAGCTAAAAGCAATATGTGTTTATAAGCCAAAGCAATCATACAATTACACACATACAACCCCAAACATTATCTTACTTCTGGTTGTGAAAGTATAAATATAAAAATTTCCCTGCTAGCACAAAGATATTTCTGTACATTGTTTCTGCTACAGGACTACACAGTAATAGCTTTTGTTTATTAACAAGGTGAGAAGATAGTGTTTACTATTTTTTTAACTGTTAACTCTAAAGGTAGACCATAAATAATAGAATTCTTACCTTTCTCTTACTACCTTCATTAAAGCTAAGACTTTCCATGAAATACAATTCCAAATTGAGGGAGTAAGGTGTTTGATATAACATATATTATTTTAATGATAAAAGAACATAGTTTTCATTCAGATTTACATTGCAATACAATGGCTATATTTTAAAGAAAGATAAGAGTAGTATGATGAAACACAATGTTTTACAAATAGATGATGTATTTCTTGGTCTAAAATAAATTTTGAACCATAATTTAAAAAATTAAACTGAAGCAAATTACCTTGACTTCTAGTATTTGACATAACATCACAGGCCAAAAAAACCTCCATATCTAAAAATTTGTAAAAGGAAAGTGTATATATTCTCAACTAGGGCAGAGTTGTTTAAAAGAGTGGTAAAAAAACCGCATAACACTAATAGTTTCTACACTAAACTATAAATCATAAATAGAAAAATGTTATCCAGAATTAACAAGTTAAACTATAAAATGAATTTTATCAAGAGGTTGACAATATAATAGCAAAAAACAAGCCTAATGAAAAGAGGATGTAAATTACACTGAAAGCAAATGACAGGACAGATAAAATGAATGAGGACTTTGGAACATAATTATTATGTCACTTATCTCTCATATACTATCACTGTAATATTTCTCTGTGGCTTTATTCTCTTATTTAATTCAGATCTACCTTTTATAATCCTATTTTTATCACAACTGATTACATGAGAAATAGCTTAAAGGAATTATTTAATTCTCTTAAATGGAATTGAACTCTTTGAGTTGATTCATTCATTTATATCCTGTTTATTCTGATCCTTGGGAAGATGGAGGATCATAAATAATAATAATAATGATATTTACTCCCAATTTTGTCACCACTGTTGTGACAGTCATGCAGAGATTCTTCTCTCATGGTACATGCCTGCCACCTGAATCCTGTATTCCTCACTTGCTTTTCAGATATATCTGCCATCCCATGGTCACTTATGTCTTTGTTCATTTTGAAAAACTATATCCGTCCCCACTTCACTGTGTGCCCCACTACCACGTCAGGGAGAATACTCCACATTTTCTAATAATATTCCCAACCAAAAAAAGCCCTGAACTCCAGGACCTTACAACCTAAGTAGACAGACACTGGAGAATAAGTGTGATGGTCAATTATATAGAACGTCATAAGATGATAAATACTATTAAATAGAACAAAGATAGGATGAAAGAGAGCAGTAGTGCTGAAGGAGGTGAAGACTGGGCATTGCAATTTTAATCATGGTAGCAAGGTGTTCTCCAAGGAAAGGGTGATATGTGAGCGATTGCTTTCTTATAGAGAAAGAAGGGAGAGGGGAGTGTTTAAGTTCATATAGGGAAAGAGCATTTCCAAAGTCATAAAATTCTGTGCGAATTTCCTAAGATAGAGACATGTCTAAGATATTCAAAACCAGTGTGGCTGGGGTGGAGTGCTCAGGATGAAAAATAAGAAAAGAGCGAGAAGTAACTGGAGGCCAGATCTTACAGGTTGACATAGGCCATTGTAAGATCTTTGATTATTGCCCACAATGAGGCGGCAAGTGCATCACTCAGGATTTAGTTAAGAAACACAATTCTTAACTACATTCTACATTCTTAAAATAGAAAATAATATTACGCAGGTAAATGGACACTTAAATGTGGAAAAGTACGGGGAGTAGAGTCTACATTTTCCAATTAGGGGCACCCTTAGGAGAGCTGTAACACTTCAGTCTACATTCAGTATTTGTTTCTTATATACAATGATTTCAAAACAAAGTCACACTGTTTTTTTATTTGTTTCATATTTTAGGTACAATGTTCATATGTAGACAACTCCGTCTGAGGCTGCAGGTGTAGGTTGTGGGATAGGTGACCAGGAAGTACAAGTGAGTACTTGGCCATGGGAATTTGAGCCACTTGATTGTACAATCTAATTAAGCCTTAAGTTTGGCTATAACCTAATTTCATATCTTCTATTTCCGTCTGATTATAAAGTTTGGTGTCCCAGCTCAATTTTATGACTCAGTGGATCAGATAATAACTAGTTCATCAAGGACAGGTGAAGTATAACTGTTTGCTTGGCTATCTATCTTCAGGTGTTCAGGCAGTACACAATGCCAAGCCATTTTTATTCCAATCCTAAAATACTGTATTGTGCTTTTCCTATTGGGCTTATTAGAGCTCCCTTACTATGTTTGTAACTGCCAGAAACTGTTTGAGGACAATAGTACCTGAGAAATTAGAAGGCAAAATTGGTGGAGTTTCTGGTATTACTGGCCTTATTGTCAGCAAATACTTTTGCCTCTGATCCCCACTCACAAGTGGTTAGTCTTATGGGCTTTCTCAGTAAATGGTTCAAAGCAACACACACACGGGATAAACGTTACCCCCATATATCGAAGAGGCTTGGCAATTACTGAGCTTCTTTCTGAGGTGCCAAGACCCTGAATTTTATCTGCGATCTTATTCCATCTTTTGGCCAACCTATTTTCTTAACAAGTTACATGAGCATTTGCTGCTTCTCGCTTACAAGCTTTAATCACCATGATATCAACAATTTAAGAGAGGAATAAGACATCCTGTACAATATCAAGTGATCAAGATAACAGCAAGCCTTATTATGAAGGTAGCTGCAGATCTGTGTTAGTCCTGAGCTTAGGCAGTGAAGTGGTACTGACATCTTTTTTTTTTTTTTTTTGAGACAGAGTCTCACTCTGTTGCCCAGGCTAGAGTGCTGTGGTGTCAGCCTAGCTCACAGCAACCTCAGACTCCTGGGCTCAAGCAATCCTCCTGCCTCAGCCTCCCGAGTAGCTGGGACTACAGGCATGTGCCACCATGCCCAGCTAACTTTTTTTCTATATATATTTTTAGCTGTCCAGGTCATTTCTTTCTATTTTTAGTAGAGACAGGGTCTCGCTCTTGCTCAGGCTGGTCTCAAACTCCTGACCTCAAGTTATCCTCCTGCCTCGGCCTCCCAGAGTGCTAGGATTACAGGTGTGAGCCCCTGTGGCACCCAGCCAGTACTGACATCTTTACAACATAAGAACACATAGATTCTGGTGGCACTTCCTATTTGATAAGGAAAAAATAAATAAAAGCACTTGTATAATAGAATCCAATGACATGGTTGGTTGGCTCGAGTAAATATAAAACAACTAGCACAGTAGGTATAACTGAAGTCCACAACTGATAAAAATAACAATAATACACATGCGTTCATCATTATCTTTTTTCTGTTTCTTTTGGCAGAGGTCAAATAGGGAAATTCAAAGAGTAAGTGATAGGAAGGACATCTCTTCATTTGTCATGCCTTCAAGTGTGGCAATAGTATCTGCAATCTGTCAGCTATGGTATATTGCTTTTGGTTTGTTATTTTTCTAGGAAATAAAATTTTCAGGGGCTTCTGTTTTTCCCTTTTTACTGTAGTAAGTCCCTATCTCTGATTCAGGGAGCTAATGTAGAAATTCTGTCAGCTGTTTCTCAATTGTGTACTCAGGAACAGACGAAATGGCACAATATGTGTCTGTGGACACATTGAGACAGATTCAAGCAACACTATTCATTTATAATTTGAACACCTATATTATTTATGAATTTATTTCCTCTCTGTTTCAAATTCAAACATCAATATTTGCTCTGCAATAATCAATGGAATTTCTTTAAGCATCTCTCTTATTACAGGGAAACAATGTTGGGCTTTTTCAGTAGAGTGGACTAGAAGGATATCGTAAGTGGAAGATATTGTTCAGACCTTTTGACTTTTATAAATTTATTCTCACATTTCTGTTCTTCTAAGACTTGATCCTTCCATGCTATAAAAAATAAAATCTGTAGCTACATTTATTACAGGCTACTGTTGAATCTGTATTCCTGTCATCTAATCAGTGTTACTATTGGTGCTACTTCTGTGGTAGGAACTAACTCAATAGATCCAAATGCTGTGGTAGGTCTAGCTTTGTCCAACATTGCATACCTTTCTCTGTGACACAACACATTATAGTGTGTTCCCACACATATTTCTTGAGTTCTACCACATAAATAGTAAAAACCTCACAGTTTTTTAAATAACTATTCTATCTCTTCCAAGTAAAATTTTGTCTTCTCCTTGTGTAATTCAGTTATTTTATTATGATTATGGATCAGGATACAATAAGAGGAGGTTAGGTGGGCTTTCAGTAAAGTTGGCATCTGCATGCAAGATAAATATCTGTTTTTTGAATTTATTAAATTCCACAAGTAAGAAAAGGCTGGACTCCTTAAATAGAAGAGGATGTCTTTGTCTAGGAGGGGAGACTCAGTGAGATGAGGATATTCAATATATCATAGTTGATTCATTAAAGTCACCCCAAGTGTCCACATTCTACATTCCCAAGTTTTCTCAACTACTTAAATTTGTTGTAAATGACCTCAAAGGTGCTGAATTTTATTTATTTTGTAAATCTCCATATTGTATCCACAGATATTTAGATTGGAAATCGAATCTATTGGTTCCAGAGGCAAGAGATTATTTCAAGATAATCATGGAAGGTCTTTGGTATTCCTATCTGGTCTTGAAATGAGATTAAGGTAATATTCTGATCACTTATTTCTGTAAGTTCTCCAAGTAGAAACCATCATCATCCCATAGTTACTTTAATCATCATTTCTACATTTTGTTTGATAGTTTGTGCAGCTTCATCTCTCAAAGGTTTGCCTTCAATAAAAATGTCATTGCAGCCAATGATAGATTATAATTTAAGTACACATTTTGCAATTGAATTCTATTTGCTTATCCAAACCAATTTGATAGTAAGACCATTATTACCTGAAATCAAACCAAGGCAAATACAGAATTCCAAATTCCCATGTATGATGCTCTGTTCTGTGAGAACATTTCAAACACCTAATACTCACTCAGATGGGACTCAGATGAGAAAACACAAGTCATTCTAGTTATTTCAAATCAGAATGATTTAATTCAGGAATTTTGGTGATGGAAAGCTATTGGGAAGAATAATCAAAGAGACTGTTTTTAGCTTTCAGTTATTGGACACTGTAGGTCTCACAGGGAGACAATGATGAATGAGGTCAGTTGCTTTCTACACCAAAGTGGATAGTTGTTAGAAAGATGCCTGGGAGCTATTGGCAAAATATCAATATTTGCTTTATTGCATAGCAACATCATCTTCCCTCAGTAGCAACTAGATAAATAGGTTTTCATTCCCTTTTATCTCCAAAATCTTTTATGAGTACTTTTCATTAGCAACATTTAGCCTGAAGCATGATTTGTAAAGGAGTCCAACAAATGAGGGTTTGGAGATTTTAGCCTTTATGGTACAGGCAAAAGGGCTGAAGGATATTATCTGGTACAGAGAGGTATGATTGTTTTGAGCAAATGGGTTCTAAAGTTTAAGTAATCTAAGTTCTCAAACGATCAGTCACTTTGCTGTACTGAAAATAGAGCACAGTTAAGCGGAGAATCAGAGAAGCCGGTTAGGAATTCCTTTCATTAACCAGGAAAAGAGATAATGGTGGTTGGTTTCAGGATGGCAGTGGTGGAGTTGGTGAGAAGTAGTCAGATTCTGGAAATATTTTGAAGTCGAAACTAACAGTGTTTCCTGGTGGATTGGATATGGAGTGTGAGTGAAAGGGTAGAGTCAAAGAACATTGTTTTGCCTGAGCACCGACGGGTCCAATTGCTGTTTACATGAGCGAGAAAAACTGTGGGTTGAGTAGATCAAGGTAAAAGATAATAATTTTAGTTTCTATATACTAAATTTCAAAAGTTTATTAGATATATAAGTAAGCAAGTTGAACAAACAGTTGAATGTTTTAGTCTGGAATGTTGAGTGCATAATTTGGAAGTCATCAGCACATAGGCACATATTTAAAGTCATGAGACAAATGAGATCTCACGAATAGTGGGTGTATTCAGGTAGGAGAACAAAGACTAAAGCCCAGGATATTCCAACATTAAAAGGCCAGAAAAAGAGAAGAATCCTGAAATTAAAATAAAAAGAAACAGTCAGTGAAGTAGGAATAAAATCTTAAATCCAAGTGGGGGGGGCAATGTGTATCACTGAGGACAGAGAGGCCAACTGTGTTAAATACTGCTAATAGGTCCCATCAGAAAAGAACTGAAAATTGACTAATAGACTTAGCAATATGTAGATAAATATTGAATTAGACAAGAAAAAGTTAGAATATAATGTATTATAGTCAAAAGTTATGAAATGGATTTCAGTGAGATCAGTGAGACAAGAGACTATAGGGAAGTAAAAGAGGTTTTTGGATTCTCTCCAAAATTTCTCATATAAAACACACACACATACAAAGAAATCACCTTCAACAGACGAGATGAAAAGGCATCCTCATGAATCGCAGAATATAATTTTATCAGGTCAAACCACTGATATCAGCAGGACCAATGCAGTATGATAGATGTGTGTGCAGTAGCAAAGAGAACAAAATTGGAGTTTTTGATTGTCCTTACAGATTGAAACATAGAAATTACCAACTAATATTCACTTTTCCAAAAGGGTGGTTCCCCAAAGAGCATGGAGGAATACGAAGGTACATTGAAAGAACAGCCACAACTAGGAGCCATCTCTCTAAAATTCCATTTACTGGTAAATGCAAGAGAGCTGAAGAAATACTGGTATTTCCTGCAGTGGACTGCTTCTCGGAGATCTCAGAACTAATCAATGGAAAGTCTAAGAAAAACGAAATTAAATAAACTATGTAAGGTGAAATCAAATGCAAAGGCCTAATATTAAGGTTAAGGCAAGAGAAGTTTGGACACCACAAGGAGAAGTAAGCAGAGAAAACAGAGCTCAAAAGGATCGAGGGAGGTGGGGAAGGCAGGAGGGAGTGTTTTCATAAAGGGAATATATAAATAAAGAAGACAAAGATTAATGACAATTTGGTTAGATATAATATGTAAATACATAAATAAAATTTGGTTGTCAACCTTTGTCACCTTTCTAAATATTAAGGTGATCAATATTAAGCTCCTGAATGCTAATCTGAAAATTTAACCAATTATATTCTACATGTCTAGAATCAAATGATTATATATTAAGAAAAATATATTAAATGAGTTTTGGGCTCTATTCCATTTTGATTATTATTAGGTACATCAATTTTGCTTCTATCTTAGCCATTGAGGTTAAACTATAAATTCACTGTCTACTATATGTGATAAAATAACAGACTCTCTTCCTACATTGACCATTTAAGATTCTAATCATAAGTGCAGAGAAATGTCTCTTCACATGTACAGAGAATAATGGATCGTCTGTAATATAAAAGTTTACAACTTTAAGCCCTTAACTCAATTCTTTTGTGATAAAGATACAATCTTGTTTTTTTAATATGGAAAGTTTGGAGGGGGCGCTTCTATTTCCAGCTCTGTAATGTATGAACTTGCAAATAAATGAGAAAATTTAAACAGTGATTCTACCATTGATTATTATCAAGACAACATTTTGTAATTCATAAATCCTAGTGAAGCTTATTTTGCAACTTGTCATCTTTTATAAATCACTGTTTTCTCTGTAAAAAATAGAAGTATGTTGGAAATACAAAACAGCAGAGCATATTTTAACCTATCTAAATGTGGGGATAAATTGTACTTTTCTACTTGAAGTAGATAAAATGAACATTTATCAGGAATATAACGGTTTTAGCTAAAGGACACTCAGACATACTTTCTAAATAAGACTGCTATTGATCCTGACAGATCAAATGAAAATAAATCATGACTAAATATAATCATCTACTTTTTGACATGATTAAATACTTTTGGGTTGTGATTTATTTAGCTTACATACTTAGATATTTTACTTTGTAAACAGATGTTAGTGATCTCAGTCTTAGTAGAATAATTTATTATCTCCTTCTCTTTGCCAAGGGAAAATGAAGGAAAAATGATCTGTATCCTCACCACAACAGAGCCTTCCTGTGGAAAATGTCCATAAAAATATGATATATACTATTTATTACGGTAATATGCTCCAAGTTAAAGTAAGAAATAAACAATACAAAATGATTCAATGATATGATTCTTGGGTTGCTAAAGAAAATAGAGATATCTAGCTTATTTCTTCATATTATACTCATCCTCAAAATGAATGCCTGTACTTAAAAAATACAAGTGATAAAGAAAATTTAATCTTAAAGAGAAAGCCATGCTCACTCTTTGAAATTCTTTGTTAACTAAAAAGGAAATATGATTGTATGCAGGCTTGAACATGGTTTCTGGGGTGCCAGAACATTGAGAATTTGGTAAGTAACATTGATCCTACTGTCAAATCCATGTCTATTGTAGAGTATGACACAGCCAATATGGATCTAAGGATCAGAGAACATAGATAGATCCAGAAATTGAGATACTGTACTCTGAACAAGGGTGGAGATTCACTTGGGGAAAATTGAAAATTATTACTTAAAGAGAGAAAGAAGAACTATTTAAAATAAAAATAAAATGAGGAGTATCTATAAGAGGAACATCTGTTTCCTGGACCCCATGATGACTTTTATAGGTCCTTCCTTTGAGAACACTGGGGAATCCTTATTTTTTAGTTAGAGCCTTCAATGTTCCCATTCTACATTATAGTTTCCTTAGAAATTATCCACAGATTTCAGTTAAAAAAAATCTCACATAGCCACAAAAGTTTAGAAGGAGGAGATTGAAAGTAAGCCAGCCTCATTCCATCATCTCATCAATATGTTCTATAGTTCAAAGGAAAGAAAAGCAGTACAATCAGTGAGGGCCCAGGGTGGAAGCTGGATCAGGAGTGAGAGTGTAAATGAAGAGAAACACAACAGCCCAACTTTCTGGTTTTCTCTTTATTAAACAAAACAAAACAAAATAAAAAATGAGGCTGATCTCTGGTGAGGACACAGTCTGACATATGAGTTACATTTGAATGTAAACAAATGATTATTACCATGTCAAGAGTTATCTTCTAATGTATAAACAGGACATTGTGACAATCAACAGTTCTATCAGGAATTTACAGAAAAAAGTTTTATGAGAAATAAAATTCTGAGACACTTAATATTTCTCTCACACTCCACTGGGCTTTGTTGTTGATGTTGTTAATTATCATTGCTATAAAAGCAAAGTCTAATTTTAGATCTCTAGTTCCCAATAATAAATAACAAAATTTAAATATAATATTTTTGGGATGTATCATATATTAGCGTGAGCCACAGAATAATTTTATCACACTTGCTGAAAACCTGGGTAATGTCAATGATGCTAAGTAGATAGGTGTTCAGGGTATTGAAAATAGAGTACTGAGTAGAAATGTAACATTGATAAAATTTGAATGAAAAGATAGCAAATTTTATTTACAAATATCTTTGCAAATGAACTTTCAAAAATAAACATTTGCTTGATATTTATAGTTTACTGTAATTCTTAAAACAATATGATTCCAATTTTATACAGAGAATTATTAAAATATGTGGGTTTTCTGGGTGGTATTTTTTGTTTTAGTCTGATTTTTATCAGTCATGTAGAGAGCATTTAAATAAAATTCTTATATCACTGATTGCTACTTGGTAGGGCACTTATTGTACCAAATCATTCAGGAAAAAAATTCAGTTATTCTGACTGGTACATCTTAAGATGTAATTTCACCTTTATAAGCATTTATTGCATTCCTACCATGTGCTGAGTATTAATGCTACATTATTAAAGCAACAATAATAAATTAGATGAAAATGTATTCAGCCTTATTGTTTTCTTAAAAGAATAGCCAAAATATGTACAATAATACCATGAGTTTTACAAACACCAGCCATGAATAGTTACTAGGCTATATATTTTTATGTGTATATGTATAATTTATTATGTATATGCATATCTATAATTTTAATTGCTCATTCTTTATGCATTGCAATGTTTATCTTCCTTAAAAACTGCCTTTGATATTCATTCAATTTGTTTGGCTGGATAAATTGCATAGCAACTGTCCTCTTGACTTAATGGTACAAAATTAAGAATTTCAAGGTCATCCTGAAACTGCCAAAGGGAAAAACAGCTCTACTTTTGCATGTTTAATTTTATTATATTTTAATAATTTTTATTTTATGACAATATTGCTTCGATAAAATGTATTCCTTTAAGGTGAAAATTATACATTATAGGCCGGGCGCGGTGGCTCACGCCTGTAATCCTAGCACTCTGGGAGGCCGAGGCAGGTGGATCACTCGAGGTCAGGAGATCGAGACCAGCCTGAGCGAGACCCCATCTCTACTAAAAATAGAAAGAAATTATCTGGCAAACTAAAAATATATATAGAAAAAAATTAGCCGGGCATGGTGGCGCATGCCTGTAGTCCCAGCTACTCGGGAGGCTGAGGCAGTAGGATCGCTTAAGCCCAGGAGTTTGAGGTTGCTGTGAGCTAGGCTGACGCCACGGCATTCACTCTAGCCGGGCAACAGAGTGAGACTCTGTCTCAAAAAAAAAAAAAAAAAATTATACATTATAAAATGGAATAGCTAATCTAAAAAGTTGTTTCTATAAGAATAATTGAACTGACCTATAAAAAACTACATCTTGGTTGAAAAGAATTGAATTTAGTTTGTGTAAGCATAATTTATAATCTGCCCTTCACTTGACTTTATCAATAAAGTCTTTCTGAAAATTTAGAATATCATTTCCTGAAAGGAGTGCAAAAATCAATGTAAGTAAGTACTTTTGGCCAATGTAGCAGTGTATGAGGCATTTGGCATATACTGTTCATAGAATATTTTAAAGAATGTATATTTCAACAAATTATTTTTGTAATGGTTCTAAATGAAAATACTTCTGTGTTATTTGCAAGCTTTTTTCTTTCTTTTTTCATTACTTTCTGTATTCTTTCCATCTATTGTTCTTTCGTCTTCCTTTAATTAATTAAATGACATGTGATTTGAATCCTCTTACTTGTATTATGTTCTGGGAAGGGACAAAAGGAGTTTTTAATATCAAAATGTGAATGCATACTTACACATATACAAACATAGATAATAGCTGAGGTAGATGATAGATTGATAGGTAGATAATTATTGAGATTTGACCAAAGTTATATGAGGACTAAGAAATACTGTGTGCATGACACAGTTTGTGAGCATATATTCAGTCTAGGCATGACATTCACTCCATTTCTCCACCCAGTCATTTATTCCTTTACTTATTTCATTTTTTAAAACAAGCAAACACAAAACTGGTGTTATCTACCCTGTGCCAAGCACTGTGTTGAATCATAGAGAACAAAATTTCCAACAAGATACAGATCTAATGCTCTTAGAGGTCTTATACTTTCAACCAGGAAAAAGACAGGTAATCCAACATTGTAGTGCAAAGCAAATAAAACTATATAGTCAGTTATCCCTATATCACTTATGACTCCACAGCAGTGAAGTCCTGATTATCATATGCCACACATTCTGCTAAGTGTATTATAGATTTATATTCAATTAACCATAAAATTAATCAGGCTTCAGGTAAACTTTTTTTTTTTCCCTCCATGTTGATGATATATGAAAAAGAGAGAAAGTGGAGATATATAAGAAATCTTAAGATGTAAGCTCCGATGTCACCTGCCACTTCTTCCTAATTCTGTTGGTCAAAGCAAGTCACATATCCACACTCAAAGTCAAAGAGGGGGAAATATACTCAACCATGGAGGTATGTAAGAAGAATAATTAGAGCCAATAATGTAGCCTACTATAGTGCATCCTTGTAGCCACAGCAGTTATGTGCCTCCCACATGCAAAATATACTTGCCCCCAGGACACCCAGTCCACTCGCCTAATCACGTAATGAGACTCAAAGTGCAGGATGTTATCCACAGCATCAGGTTCAAATTTCTGTTGAACAGGCCACCTATGGACTAAACAAGCAAGTTGCCTGCCCTTACTCACCATACAATCCACAAAATGATGTTAAAATTATGACAGGAAAATTCAATCAACTTGTAGTCATCAAAGGAAATAACAGGACTCATAGAGCAGTCACTGGTTCTTAGCAATTCTAAAACTTTGCTGATTAAATGCCAGCAGGTTCTTCCCGGTAGGGTGTTAACAGGAAAAAAAAATTAAAAAAAAATGCTGTCAGGTTTTTCTACAATGAGAATAGGAGATGCCTCTTAATTAGGCCCTAATTCTGTTTGCTGAGATTACCTATCTGTGCAATGTTCTCCACTGGTTTTGGTTCTGCTCTCTGGGGATGTCTGTCCTTTTTTATTATCAACTTTGGTCATCTATAAAAAGACCATTGAAAAAAATGTATGTGTTTGGTGGCAGATAAATATTTTCAGCCTGCTTTCTTACCTTAGACTAAGCTCAGATCCCAGAGGACACTTTATTTTTCATCACTTTCAGTCACCTATTGGGTCATATGTACAGTACTTTGCCAATAAGTCCTTCTCAAAATGTTGAGACTTCTCTATGCGTTTGATTTTAGTTGTCCATTGGCCAAAAACTACACTGAATATTCTATTAGATATATGCTTCTCTCTAGACTTCACACTAAAAAAATAAAAAAATAAGACTGCTAAGTCTGTTTTTTTTTCCTTGTGAAAGAGTCCACCTTTATATAATATGAGTCATAGGTCTTTATATAGAAACAATATAGCATGAATAGCACCTTGTATTTACTCTAGGGCCACAGGCTGTAACTGAACTTGAATATCCTTTACTCCTTGAAGAGTCTGGATATGAGAAGTGGTTATAGTTTCATACTCATTTTGCTTTCACACTGGCTGGTTCTATTCTGAAAATAAGCTCTTTCTTATTGTATGTTGTCATTTGCAGCTAAAATCACTCCAAAATTCTACCTAAAAAGGTCTCAAAAAGAGAATGAGAGACACAAAAAATGCTACCTTCTGGCATTTATATTAGATACATTTTCAATCTTTTAAGTTATTGTAGGTTTAATTTTACAAAACACTTTACAACTAAATTGTAAAGGTCAACAGTTTTTCAGTCTCCTTCAATAGTTTCTTTACCATTTTTCCTGCATCTATTCACTATGTGGTTCTAATGACAATGAAACATATCATAACTTTTTTCTGTTATAGCTGTATCCTAATTTTCAGTATTGTTTTTTTTAAATCTACTACAAATTTCTGTGTATCAAATGATCCCTAAACTCAGTGGCTGAAAAGAGCAAACATTTATTTTCACTTATGAATCTATACATCAGCACAAATCCACTGTTGGAGGCAGGGGTTAGTTCAGAAGCTCTGGAATCGCAGATAGGGTCATGCATATACATGTGAATGAGTTTAGAGACAGCAGTTCTTAGAGCGGCTGAAGTGGCTCATCTGAGTATGCTTTGCTTTTTGTGTCTCTCATTCTCTGAGATCAACAACATTGCCAATGTATGTTCTTCTAATACAATGGCATAAGTAAGTACAAGAAGTCAAGTGAAAATAAATCAAACGTCAGAAGCCAAAATTAAAGAATATGATGACCACCTTTAGTGGGAAAAAGTCATACATATTATGGTCAAGGATGTGCATATAACTTCAGTTTTGTTTTCTCTAAAATATTGCTCACACACATACTTCTGCATAAAGTTTCTGTTTCTTTATGTTCTATTGAAATTTAGTGTTAAAATGAGACTTTCTTAAAATAATTCAAATCCTTTTTTCCCAGGAAGGTTTGTCTGACTTCTTCAGCTAGAAATTATACTTTGTCATATTATTTTTATAACTCTTTATTCTGATCACGAGTATGAATGTAGTCTTTAGAGCTGTGATATATCTATCTACATTCATTTCTTCAAATCCAGTTCTTCTTTTAAGTTACAAAATAAGAAATAAATATCTTATCCATCATTGCATCATCCTAAGAGTGTAGCATATAATCTTTTCCATTATGGGTTAACAATAAACTAAGTATATTGTTTGACAGCAGTTAATGAGTTGAGAATATTTCTGTTCTTGAACTATCAGTTTAATTATTTCAACTTTTCAAATTCACATTCCTTGCATAGACAATTAAGTAAAAACCCATGTAAATATTCATATAATTGAAAACTAGGTCTTCTTTACATAAAAATAATATACTTTTCTGTTATAAATTTATTTTATATTGAGAAACTAGCAAATGTTGAAAACTTATTCAAGTCTTCCACTAATATCAGTCTGATGAAAAGTTTACATGACTTTGAGACTTCACCTCTGAAGTACTTTACATGACTTGGAAAAAGATAGTTCTAAAATCCATTACACAATTCATTGCATTGTAGCTAACATGACATTTATAAACCAATTCAAATGAAGTATTACTGTTGTAAGAATTTCATTTTGGTATCTAACCGTGTAAAAAATTGTTTTAATCATAAAGTCTGCTTTTCACATATCTAGCAACTACATTACATTTAATCTATTAACAATTTTAAGTGTCAGATATTTGACTCATGTTCTAATACAGACAAATAATTGTTAGTAAATACATGCTGCATGATTAAAACTATAGAGTTTTAGATAATAAGAGATTTAAAGCAGTACATTAACATAAGTATCTTTTGGCAACCACTGAAGAATGCATGTCACTGTTCAATACATAAGTGTTAGTAATTTGTCTGACAGCAATACTCTTCTTTTATATTGGATGCTATTAAGTATGATGTTTTTTTCTCAGTTGAAAGAAGTTGCTTTTTTATTACCAAGCTTATATTATGTGTCATTATTTTATATTCTGATACATGATTCTCTCATTTTAGATTAAGTTTCAACAGCAATTTAAAATAGCTAATAAACTCTAGAGCAAATTACTATTAAAGACAAAAGGGGAAAGATGTTGCTATTTGATGCTGGATTTAATTTAAAGAATTCATTTAATCAGCAAGAAATATTTACCTAGTAGTGCATTTCTTTATGTCAAAAGCAATTTTTATCATGTTGGGTTAGTAGCCATTAAGCTTGCTTAAAATATTCATCTTTCTAACATAGATTTTTTTATGCAGATTATATTACAAAGTCATATTAAATTGCTTGGTTAAAAGTGATCTTACATTCTGTGTCCAATCACCTGTTACTGAGACTTGATTCAATCAATCATAAACATTTTTTGAATTATTGGTACATACAAAATAATGTGCCCCTGTGAAGTTTATGTATAAGATATGGCTGCTTCTGCCAAATTACTTATGAACACATAAACCTAATTCTATTAGGCATTGAGGGAAGATTATAAACTGTATGTTAGAAAAATAGATGGCAAGGAGACATTTTTCTCCTACAATCTACTCAGCACTTTACTTCTATTAGTAGGGCTAGACAAATGGTATATAGCTAAAAATGTCATATAACATTCTTATTTTTATTAAATGCCAAACTGTCAAATAATTGCTTGAAACAATAACTTCTTTAGTAGTTCTGAGATTATACTGGTAAGAGAATGCTTCCTGAAAAGTGTGGACATAGTAACATAGTAGAGAAGTGTAAAAACAAAATATCAGGATGAATAAAAATTATGAGTGAAGTATTATAGGAAGGACATGATTTATATAAAGGAGTCTAGATAGATTCTAGAGTTATTCCCAAGAAACCTATCCCCTAGTTCATGCCTTTGTGTGATTTCCATCCCTGGAGTGTGAATGGCACCTGAGACTTGCTTCTAACCAATCGTACACAGCAATTGTGATAGGATACATACAGTGATTAATTGTATGTGATTATTTTGCATATGTTTATCACTCATGCAGCTAGAAGATTATCTTTCCCCTGCTCACTTTAAAGAATCAAGATGTCATGCTGTAAGCTGCCTTATACAAAGGGCCGCATGGTAGGGAACTGAGAGCTGCTTTCAGTCAACAACTAGCAAGAATCTGAGGTCCTCAGTTCAGCATCCTGCAAGGAACTGAATGCTGCCAGCAACCATATGACCTTGGCAGCAGATTTTTCCCAAGGTGAGCCTCAGATTAGACTACAACCCTGATTGGAGTTTACCTGTGAGACTTTGAAACAGAAGATCTCACTAATATATGTCCTGACTTCTGACTCAGAATCTATGAGACCCACAAATGTGGACTGTGTTAATTGACTAGGTTTGTGGTAATATTTTCAAACGGCAATATACAACAAATACAGCAAGTAAATATCTGAGTCTTTTCAATGGCAATATTATAACAGAAATCTCAGAAAAATGGAAACATTGATTATTATTTATAATGCTCTCAAAACGTGGAGGACTGTGAATGCCTGTATTATTTGAACATTTTCTTATAAGCAGTGTATGTGGGTGACTGTTTAGGGAAATGTTTATATTGTCTACTAAAAATAAAAACAAGATAAAATAATTGGAAGAAGTTTTAGCATGAATTTGATAAAGACATCAGAATTTGGGAGACTACTTAAGAGACTTGTACAGGAATTGAAGGACAAAATATGACAGCCTATTTTAGGATTAAAGAAACAATGAAAATGAACAAGATGAAATCAATTGTAGTATAATTTAGAGGTTGCTTGTATAAAGGGAAAAAGGATACAATATAAATTGTAAGACTAAGCTTGAAAAATCTGATCTCAGACTTTGATATTAAGAAAAAGGAGGGAAAATAAAAGAAAACTGCATTGATCTGTCAGAGGAAAGAGCTAGAATATACTGAGTTTATTTTATTCATGTTATATTTGAAATACCAGCAGGATACCTTAAATGATGATATATAAAAAGTAATTTAAAATAAGAATAAAAGTTAAAGTTGAAGCTGGAGAAATGTATATGACCATCATTAGGATTTGAAGTAATTATAATGTAAACTTTGACATACTAGCATAAAGGAGAGGGGGAAAAGTTGTGAAAAGAAAAGGACTAAGCTCAGTGTAATCAGAAATAGAGGAATTATTATAAAACATTCACCATTTAAAGAATAATTTCTTTTTTCTTTATTCTTGACAATATTTGTCTTCTTTTCATGGAAAATATTCCCATCTATACTCATATTGAACATTTAATTAGAAAATAAGACTATAATATTATTTCATGAACCTCAATTTTTGCCTTGTGCTCACATAAGCAAATCAAATATCTTTTAATAATGTCAAGATTATGGACTGAATTGTTTCCTCCCACCCAAAAATTTATATGTTAAAACCCTAACCCCTCGTACCTCAGAAGGTGATTATATTTGAAGATAGGGCCTTTAAGGGAAAAAGCAATTGTAGTTAAATGAGGTCAGTGGGACAAACCTTAATCCAACACGAAGAGAAGTTTTGAGAAGAGGAGTTTAGTGCACAGAAACATACAGAGGGAAGACCATGTGGAGACACTGGAAGGAGACGGCCATCTACAAGCCATGGAGAGAGGCCCTCAGAAGAAACCAACCTTGCTAACACCTTGATCCTGGAGTTTCAGCCTTCAGAACTGTGAAGAACAAATTCCAGTTATCTAGTCTATTCTATTGTACTAACAGCAGTCTTACAAAATGAAAGGTCAATAAAACAATAAAATAATTGGTTAAACATGTATAATGGAATTAATTATTCTTACTTAATGACTGTACCTAATTATAAGGAAATCTTATAATTTCACTGTGATTTGTTTCTAAAGAACTGTTCTTGTGACAAATTAAAAATATATATATTTTTTATATGTAAAAAATATATATATTTTTACATATATAAAAATATATATTTTCAGGAGCAATATATTTTCAAAAATATTACATGAAAAATATTAAGTTATAAATTGCAGATTTTTTTTCAGAAGGTGAATTTTCAAAGATGGAGTAAATATTAGCATGTGGCTGGTAAGGTGTTATGTGAGGTATCTAAAATGGTGAAACTCACAGGAGCAGAAAAGTAGAATGGTGGTTGCTAGGGAGTGAAGGGATGGGGAAATGAAGAGTTGCTTTTCAAGGGTTATACATTTCAATTATGCAAGATGAATAAGTTCTAGAGATCTATACAGCCTTGTATTTATACTTAACAATTCTGTACTGTATACTTAAAAATGTAAGAGGGTAGATCTTGTGTCATCTGTTCTTACTACAATTAAAAAAAACAGCAACATCAAAGGCCAGTGAGTATACAGAAATGCAAGTAACATAGGTATAGTGTTTCAGCTTTTCAAATTCCTACCTCTTATTCTAGATTTCTCCTTTTCTTGCTCCACTGCTAACAAGGACAGTGAGGATCTGAGTCCTGGCAAGTAAATAAACAGATTTGTCTTCTGAACTATATACTAGAACTTTGAATGCTTTACAACTCTCAATTGAGTTCTTTATACAGATACTTATGTCACTTGTTGGTATAATAAAAAATAATGCAAGTATTTCCCTCAAATGTTAATTTTATAGAAAATGATTTGCAACCAAGCAAATAAACTCACTTTTTTTTCTTTATAGGAATACTACAATGCTGCATCATTTTGAACATACATATATGTTCAGCGTTTTATGGAGCTGTTCACACAATTTCCTAGATCCATTGAAGTACATGATAATAATTATAAAATGTATGTAATAACACTAAAGTTAGCCATATCATGAAGAATATTTTTAAGAAATATTATATTCAAAAGTAGACAAAAACTCATCATCGTCATACACATAGGTCACTACACATAATATGCTTACCCAACATCTCATTTTCTAAACCCATTCCAACCATCAAATTTGAGACATCGTGTAAGTCATCAATAATCTGTAAGTATATGTTTACTTCTATTTTATATTGCTTTTAAATAATCTTCTTATGGACTACCTAGTAGAGAACTGAAAAACTGTTGTAGATATAGCTGTTTATTTTTAGATAATGACCCAAGAGTGTCAACACATATGCTAGACACATCACATGAAAAGGTTCTTGACATTTTTCCAATAGAATATTCTGAAATACCTATGAGTTTGGATACATTTTACTAAAAATACGCCAACTTAATATTTTCTCATTCCAACTGAAAAGGACTTGGGCCACTATATTCTCATTACCAGCAATACATAACTCAAGTTGCATCTTCTGTACAATTTAGCAGATTTAAATGCATATAGCATATGTTGCCACTTAAGATTCTTATTTTGAGTTCTGTATATAAATATCTTGCTGTTAGCTTTTTAAATAAAACTAATGCTTTAAGAAAATAGTCTCATTA